>NW_004955427.1:18675970-18722402 GCF_000276665.1 Chinchilla lanigera | reverse complement strand
CACTATTTACAACCAAACAAAAATGCAGATACAACTTGGTGGAACCTGTGGGATGCAATGATAGCAGTCCTCAGAAAGAAATTTATAGCAGTCTCTTCCCACATCAGGAAAATAGAAGGAACACAAATAACCGACCTTATGCTGCACCTCAAACTTCTAGAAAAAGAAAAGCAAGTCAAGCCCAAAGCCCAAAGAATGGAGGAAATTATAAGTATCAGATCAGAAATTGATGCAATTGAGACTAAAAAAAAAAATACAAAGAATTAATGACTCAAAGAGTTGGTTCTTTGAAAGAATAAATAAAACAGATAAACCACTAGCCAACTTTATTAAAAAAGGAAAAGAAAAAACTCAGATCCATGCAATAATGAATGAAAAGGATGAAATGACTACAGAGCCTGTATAAATTCAAAAGATCAGTAATACTTTGAAAATCTTTTCTCTCATAGGATGGAAAATAGGAAATGGACAGATTCCTAGATACGTATGAATTGCCAAAACTGAATCAGAAGATATAAAATTAAATTTAAAATATAATAAAAAACTTACCAACAAAGAAAAGCCCAGGTCCTGATGGATTGACAGCTGAATTCTATAAGAAATTTAGAGAAGATTTAATGCCAATTCTTCTCAAGCTGTTTAATGAAATAGAATGGGGAACCATTCTCCCCAACTCATTCCTGGAGGCAAGTGTTACCCTGATACCAAAACCAGAGAAAGACTCAAAACAAAAAAGAGAACTATAGGTCAGTCTCCCTAATGAACATAGATGTAAAAATTCTCTATAAAATACTAGCTAATAGAATGCAACAAATTATCAAGAAGATAATACACCATGACCAAGTGGTATTCATCATAAAAACCCTGCAGAAAATTGGAATAGATGGACTTTACCTCACTCTGATAAAAGCCATCTATGACAAACCAGTAGCTAACATCATACTAAATGGACAAAAACTGAAAGATTTCATTTTAAAATCAGGAAGAAGACAGCAGTGTCCACTGTCACCACTCCTATTCAATATAGTGCTGGAAACATTAGCCAGAGCAATCAGATGAGAGAGAAATAAAAGGAATAAGGATAGGAAAGGAAGAAGTGAAATGATCATTATTCACAGATAACATGATCTACATGGAAGAACTCAAAAATTCCACCAAGATTCCTAGAATTAATAAACAAATTCAGTAGTGTGGCTGGATACAAATTGAACACTCAAAGATCAATAGCATTCCTATACGCAACAATAAACACACTGAGAGAAAAATTAGGGAAACCTTTCTTTTCATACTAGCATCCAAAAACTTGAAATACTTAGGAATCTATAAAAGAAAGTAAAAGGTCTGTACAGTGAAAATTACAGTACTTTGAAAAAAGAGGTTGAAAAGGATTTCATAAAATGGAAAGATATTCCTTGCTCATGCATAGGAAGAATCACCGTTGCGAAAATGGCCATATTCCCAAATTATTGTACAGATTCAACACAATCCTGATCAAATAACATTATTATACCTCATAGATATAGAGAAAACATTCCTAAAATTCATCTGGAATCAGAAGAGACCCAGAATAGCAAAAGCAATCCTGGGTAACAAAGGTAAGGCAGGAGGCATCACAACCCCTGACTTGAAATTATACTACAAAGCTAATGTGATAAAAATTAGCATGGTATTGGCAAAAAAATAGACCTGAGGATCAATGGAACAGAGCAGAAGATGCAGCCATGTCCCCAAACACTCTCACCCACCTTATCTTTGACAAAGGGGCCAAACATGTTCACTGGAAGAAAGATAGCCTCTTTAATAAATGGTGTTGGAAAAACTGGCTTTTCACATGCCAAAGACTGAAACTAGACCCATGTGTATCACCATGCACCAGACTAAAGTCAAAATGAACTAAACATCTAAACATTAAAATAGAAACACTAAATCTACTGGGAGAGAAATTAGGTAGAAATCTTGAAGACAGGTAGGGAGAGAGTTCATGAACAAAAACCAAACTGCATGGGAAATATTTCAAAGTATCAACAACTGGGATCTCATCTTATTGAAAAGATTTTGCACATCAAAAGAAATCACCAAGAGAGTGAAAAGAAAACCCACGAATTGGGAAAAAAATTTAGCCAACTGTCCCTCAGATTTCTATCTAGAACATATAAAGAATTTTAAAAAATCAGGGCCCCCAAATTCAAAGACCTAATCCAAAAAGGGGCATCTGAGATAAATACATACTTCTTGGATAAAGAAACACAAATGGCAAATAAATCCATGAGGAAATGTTCAACATCACTAGTCATTCAAGAAATGTGAATGAAAATAACACTAAAATTCCATCTCACTCCAGAAAGAATGACTATTATCAAGAAACCAACCAGTAACAAATGCTGGAGAGGTTGTGGGGAAAAAGGAATCTTTCTCCACTGTTGGTGGAAGTGTATGTAGCCTGGTACTACCACTGTGGAAGTTAGTGTGGAGATTGCTCACAAAAGTAGGATTAGAGGTTCCATTCAACCCAGCTATTCCCCTTCTGGGTATTTTTCTAGAAGAACTGAAAACATCATACCACAGCAGTACATGTGCACCCATGTTTATAGCAGTGCAGTTTGTCATAGCTAAATCTTGAAAACAGCCCAAATCCATCCACTGAGGAATGGATAAAAAGGTGGTATTTTTATACAATGTAGTATTACTCAGCTATAAAGGAAGATAAACTAGAGGCTTTTATAGGTAAATGGATGCAACTAGAGACCATACTGATAAGTGAAATAAATCAGATTCTCATATATAAATACCATATTGCCTCCCTAGTGTAAGAACCTGAAAGAATAAATAAAATCTGAAAGGTACAATAGATATTGTGAAAGGGAAAGAAACTGCTCAAAAGGAAAAAACAACTGGGATGATGGAAAAGAGAAAAGAAAGAAGGAAGGGGGAAAATTTACATATATATATAAAATTATATATTATATATATTTATATATGGTATATATGATATAAATGTATATATTTGTATAAGGTAGCTAAGATAACTGTATTAATTTCTATTGGTTTATTGAAAGGAACAGGTAATGTTTAGTTGCTTGATCTATGTTACATGCCTATATCTGGTTATCTGAGTAACCAATTTGAAGATAATGGTATGTAATATAGCAAGCACTGTTAATTTTGTATCATTTTGTTTTTTTAATTCTGTATTGTTTTTATGTGGTTTTATTTATGTCTTTGTTATTTTGTTTTTTTTTTCTTTTCTCTTTAACATAAAAAAATAGAATTCAGCAAAACTTCTACTAAACACAGTTGTACAGTCATTACAGTAATCTGATTTTAGTAATTGTCCATCACTCTAAAAAGTCCCATTAAGCCTATTTGTGTCAATCTCTACTCTTCCCTTCTAGCTCTAGACAATGGCAATCTGCTTCTTGTTTCTACAAATTTGCTTTTCCCAGATGTTCCTTTTATGTACAACCATACATTGTAATTGTGTAGATCTTGTGATAGTTAGCTTATAAGTGTAAGCCTCCTTTGCTTGGGAACTGAATAGGGTATAAGTCTCGGTGGATCTTGATGCTTGACCCTCTGTCCCTGGTCCCTGATCCACCCCTCTCTGGTGCTGCCCTCCTTTGCTTCTATTTGCTATGAACTAAGCAGCTTGGCTCTGCTATGTCCTTCTGCCATGATGTTCCTGCCTTGGAACCAGATACCAGAGACTGAACTCCCTGAAACCATGAGCACAAATAAACCCTTATGTTTATTTAAGTTGTATATGTTGGGTATATGGTCCCCCCTATTAATCCCACCTGGTTAGTACAGATTTGGCTTCATTCATTTAGCAACATATTTTTGAGAGTGTTATCCATGTAGTAATGTATCAGTAGTTTGATGCTTTTTGTTTCTGAGTAGCTTTCAATTATATGGATATACCACATTTTATTTATCCATTTCCTAGTTGATGGATATTGGTATTATTTGCATTTTGGGTGTGAGTTGGATAATGTTGCCATGAACATTCATGGGCAAGTCTTTGTGAAGGTATATGTTTTCATTTTACTTGGGTGGATTCCTAGGAAATGGTATTGCTGAGTTATGTGGTATATTTATGTCTAATGTTTTGAGAAACTGTGACTATTTTCCATAGTGACTGTATCATGTTTTGTTTCTACTAGCAATGTATGAGATGCTAGTTTCTCTTCATCCTCATTAGCATGTGAAATTGACTCAATTGTAGCCACTCCAGGAGATGAGCAGTGGTATCTTATTGTGGTTTAATATGTGTATCCCTTTTAATTGAGGTTGTCTTTTTAATTGAGTTGTCATAGTTCTTTATATATGTGGGATATGTCTTTTATCGTATGCATGATTTATATTTTCTCCCCATATGTGCTTTGACTTATTTTCTTAAATCTTTTGAAGCACAAATTGTTTTTTAATTTTAAGAAGATCCAACTTACCAATTTATGATGTTGGTCACATATTGAAGATCTCTTTGACTAATTCATAATAACTAAGGTTTTCTTCTGTGTTTATTTGTAGACTTTTACAGGTTTAGTTCTTTTATTTAGGTCTATGAACATTCTAAGTTGAATTTTGGGTGTTCTTTTAGATATGGGTCCAAATCTCTTTCTTTTTTTATAATGTTATTATCAAATTGTCCTAGAATCTCTTGTTAAAAAGTCTTTTCTCTCATTTAGTTGTCTTGTAACTTTTATTGGAAAGCAGTTAACCATAAATCCAAGAGTTTTACTAGTCTTAATCTTGTGGTTTTTATTTGCATGTCTGTTCTTTTGCTAGTACCATATTGTTTTGATTACTATAACTCTATGACAAATTTTTAAATCACATATGTAAATTCACCATTCTTGTTCTTCTTTTTCAGTATCGTTTTGATTACTCGAGTTCTTTGCCTTTGCATGTATTTTAGAAGTTGTTTCAATATCTGCAGAAAGCATAGTGAGATTTTGATTGAAGTTATTCTAAATCTGTCAATCAATTTGGGGAAAATTGGCCCTTTAACAAGATTAGATATTCTAATTCATGAACATTGATTATTTTATTGATTTCTTTTATCACTGTTTTATATGTAGTTTTTAGCATATACACATTACACATTTTGTTAGACATATATACGCATTTAATTTTTGGTATGCTATTATAATGATACTTTAAAAATTCAGGTTATTTTTCATCTTGCATCACCATTTGTAATCTTTGCACAGATCCTACTGGTAACATTCTCTCATGTTGTTTTTTGTTTTGTTTTTGAATCTGGCCAGGTGTTGGATAGAGTCTTAGAGAACAAGTAATCACCATTTTTTCTTTATTTTTTCTGAAATATTGGGCATTGAGTCTAGGGTCCCGTGCATGCTAGGCAAGCCATTTACCTCTGAGATACCTCTCCAGTCCATTTAAAATTTTATTTTGAGACAGGGTTGTGTTCAACTGCCCAGGCTGCCTGGAGCTTGTGATTCTCCTGATTCATCTCCTGGAATAGTTGGGATTCCAGTCATGTGCCACCATATCTGGTTCAAATATTTCTAATTGCAGTTTCCAAGAGGTAAAAGGGTGGACCACTTTTATTATTTGACTCAGTGACTGTCAGCCATTGGTTAGTAAGACTCCCATGTCAGTTTTTCCCATTACAAGAGTAATGTGATCGTGTTAAACATGCACTCCTTTCTGAAAGGGTTTGGACTGTCAGGAAGAGGTGAGCACATGACGTCCATGTTCCTTCTTCTGTAGGTGTTGCAGTGTCCTTGGAAGTTTCAGAGAGCCCTGGGAGTATCCAGGTGGCCCGGGGCCAAACAGCAGTCCTGCCCTGCACTTTTTCTACCAGTGCTGCCCTCCTTAACCTCAACGTCATTTGGATGGTCATTCCTCTCTCCAATGCTAACCAACCTGAACAGGTACTTCTGTATCGTCCTATGCTGCCTCTGAAATAATCCTTTTATAAGAGGTGGGTAGGGAAGTATCCCGAGTACATTTTGGTTTCTAGGATAAGGTGGCATTTTTAGTATGTCTGTGCTGTGTTAAGTCCCCCTTTCTGTGTTACTGTCAATTGTCAGGAAAGGCTATCCTCTTTTCAAAAGGCTTTTATTATTATTATTATCACTATCATCATCATCATCACATGCCAAGGAGAGTCTTCTGAGAGTTTTATGCAGAAACCTAGCATTAAAAAAAAATTGCTGACAGGAAAATACTAACACAGAAAAATCAAGGTTTAGGGGCTGGGGATATAGCTCAGTGGCATAAGCACCCGCCTGGCAAGCACAAGGTCGAGAATTTGATCCCTGGTACCAGAAAAAAAAAAAAAAAAAAAAAAAATCAAGGTCTAATTTGTCCCTAAACAGGTGATGAGTGTGTACTTTTTAAAATTAATGGAAACAGGAATTAATGTTAGATAGTAGCACTTGGTGTTCTGAGTTAATTTTACAAGTATTTAAAGACAAGTAGGCACACTAGGCAAGTCAGAGTGTCATTTATGTTAGGGGGGACCACACAAAAGAATGCACGTGAAAATGGAAGCTAATCTCCAGTAAACTGTGTCATAGAAGCTAATCTCCAGTAAACTGTGTCACATTCTCAGGAATGAAGTACATTCCCACCCCAAAGGGCTTTTTGTCACATACCATTCTGATCACTCCCCCAAGAATACTTAACCTTGGTACTAGAAATTGACATAAGAATAACAATCATGGACTTAAAGCTCTGCTTCTTTTTATGACGTTTATGTATATTCAGTCTGTAACTCTAATGTACCATTTTGTAGCCTAGTAGTCATGACAATGGCAATGCTAATATTTTTTAAACTTTCAATTTTGTAATTAACTTCTTGAATTGGTAAAATATTTATAGGTTGATGTAGGGTATCCGTACACACTTTCATGTTCTGATGAGTTAGATAAGGGAAAATTGTTATTCTGATTTGGTGTGTGAGAATTTAGAACCCTGAGATGCCTGTGGACATGTGTGATAACAAAATGTTGGTAATAACAAGTCATAAATTGGAAATAAACATTTCCAAAATTTGAGGCGGAACATTTGGTACTGTCTACTAAATAGCTAGCTGGTATGTGTCCAGGAGGGGATACCATGGGCATTTGATTTATTTTGCTTTCTTTTGCAGGTCATTCTTTATCAGGGTGGACAGATGTTTGATGGTGCTTCCCGGTTCCATGGTAGGGTGGGATTTACAGGCACAATGCCAGCCACCAATGTCTCCATTTTCATTAATAACACTCAGCTGTCAGATACAGGCACCTACCAGTGTTTGGTCAACAACCTTCCAGACAGAGCGGGCAGGAACATTGGGGTCACTGGCCTCACCGTGTTAGGTGAGTGACAGGACGGTTCCATGCACCTTGGAATTCAAGTATGAGTCCGCTGTCAAGTATGTCTGCTTCTGCCTGCCTTCTGCACAGTCTCCTTGTGTTCCTTGCCTGCCTTTTCTCCCAGTTCGCTTTCATCTTTTTTGGCTTTGCAGTCTTTCTGCTCCTTTCTTCCTCAGAGTCTCTAAGGCTTCTCTAAAACAATGAAATATTATTCATTATAATATATTAAAATTGTGTAGATTTTTAAGTACTCTGAGTATTGAGTGCAGAGAACTACTAGAATTATGTATTATTATGATGCACATGCCTGTTAAGTTATTTAGCTGGCTCCTTGTAGCACCTGAGCTTATTTATTTTTATTTGTTAAAAGAAAAGAAGTCTTTATTTTATAGTTAATGCTACCTCCAAAGAATTATCTTGAGTTTTTTAAGAGTGTCACAGTGGCGGTGTCAAAGAGGATAAATCGAGAAGATTGTTGACCCCATCACAGCAGTTAGGATTTGAGATTTTTGTTCTTCCTACCTTTCATTGTGTTCTCTTTTCCTTCTCAGTCTCTTTCCCAGTTCCTCTGAATAGTCTGCATTCATTTTTCATTCATTTTTGAAAGCATGAATGCATTTATTGAAAAGTCACTAGCAATTTAAATGTGTCATTACTCAGACTTAAACTCTTGGTGTCTTCATTTCCCAGTATTGAAATTTTTAGCCATAGGGACTGGGGATTTAGCTCAGCGGCAAAAGCGCCTGCCTGGCAAGTGCAAGGTCGTGAGTTCAGTTCCTGGTACCGGAGAAAAACCAAAAAAAAAAAAAAAAAAAAGGAAACAAATGAAATTTTTAGCCATGGGCTTAGATTTCTGTAGCTTGCTTTTTACTAGTGTAAGTAATCGCTTACTTACCTTTCTTACTAGTGTTCTTTTCTGATATTTATTTTCCTTGTCTTTTGTGTTTTTAGCTATGTGAATGATTATAATGTCTGATTAGAAAACACATTACTGGATAGTCATGTCCGGTGCATTACTATCAATTTTATCCTTACTTAACATTACTCCCACCTTAACATTCCCTGCCATGAAACAATTTGGCATAAAATATGCCCATCTGTTTTTTTGTTTGTTTGTTTGTTTGGAAAGTGATGAAAGCCTTGCTAAGGTTGTCTTAGCCAGAGGTCAGCTGGCAAGGTGGGCTTCTGTTCCTTGAAAGTGTTTCTAAATACAGACTTCCAGCAGTGTTTTTAAAGGCAGCATGTTGCATGAAGGACCTTAGGATTTGTTTTAGAAGAAGCAGAGTGAATCCAAAACTGTAAGTTATCCTGAAAATATAATGCACGTGTGTAGTTCTTTTACATATTTTCTTCTATAGACTAAAGTGGCAGACCCTGTGCACCTTTGCAAGCCATTAGTGCATGGTTGTCCTCTGGCTTCAGCTGTGCAGTTGTCTCCTGTGTGATCCTAAGTCAGTGTTACCCGAGGTCCCAGGGTGCTGAGTACTGATGTCTGCTTCCTTATCCCTTGGCTCAAGTAAATGTGTACCTTACTGCTTCCTTTTCTTATTGTAGTTCCCCCTTCTGCCCCACACTGCCAAATCCAAGGATCCCAGGACATTGGCAGTGATGTGATCCTGCTCTGTAGCTCAGAGGAAGGCATTCCCCGGCCAACTTACCTTTGGGAGAAGTTAGACAATACCCTCAAGCTACCTCCAACAGCTACTCAGGGTATGTATAGTGCTGGGTATGTATACCCTCAAGCTACCTCCAACAGCTACTCAGGGTATGTATAGTGCTGCTTTATCGTTTCTACTCATTATTGGGGAGCATTGTAAGGTTCATTAAATAATCAACTTTAATAGAGTTCATAAAAACTATTTGTATGTGCTCAAAAAGCTTCACAAGTCATTTTGTGTTTTCAACTTGAAAGTGATAAAACATTTTCTTTCCCTTCTCTATGCTGCCTTTATGAAGTACTGCTCATCCAGCACCATCTAGAGCAGAAAACCTGTTCTGTCAGGATGAAGATGTAAAATAGCTAAGAGATAGCTTCTCTGAGTTAACTCTAAGACAGATCTTGACATTTTTGTCTGAGAACCCACTTCCTCCTTGCAAAACAGCTGTCTGTTTTAGTGTGAGAAGCATCTGCATAGTTGCAAAAGGGTTGATCCTGTTTCCACTGTCAAGTCTGCTTAGAGAGGGAACACAGGAAAGAGAACAGGAAAAGGGCTCAGATCCCAGCAGATCCAGGGACTGGTCACACCAGACAGGTAAAGATGAGGCGGCCTAAGCGTCATGGAAATCCATCTAATTACATTTGGCTTTGAGGAAAACATTGTTGAACATTAAGGAAATTTCATGAAATGGAGGGAAAAGGTAGAATTACTATAAAACCTTCTGTTTCAAGAAAATATAACATCCTCATTTGTTGCATCTACCCCTAATACAGAGAATGGCCTTTGTAGTATTCTCAGGGCAGATTTACAAATGTTAATTTAATATGAAGAGTTGGTATTAACGTAGAGGCCTGACTCAGTCTTAATTAGACCTAGCTTGAGTCATGTTGAAGGTCCTTGTCTCCCAAGGAAAAGACCCAAGTTGCTTGGTGGATTTAGATATAGTAAAAGTCTGGGGCTCAGAGCCTATGAGGAGCCTGTAAATTTCTTTAGTCATTACAGAATATCAATGGACATTGCTATCTGCTTTTAATTCATCTATCCCCAAACTCATTATTTAAAAAAACAAATTTTCTTTAACCTGATAACTTGGGTTATTTTCATAATGACTACTGCAATAGTAATGTTCTCTACTGATTGTTCATCACTGAATGTTTAAGCCACACTGTGGGCTAAATAGCTCTTCTTGTAGACTGACTTGTACATCTCACCATTGTAAGTGATATACTTAAAATAGCTTGTCTTGAAATGCTGAAAACTATATTCAAATTCCAGATTTTCCAGTAACTATTTCTGTAACAGAGTTACTTTTATTGTAAAATAAAGGGGTTAAAATATCATTTTCAACATCCTCAGATTCCCTGATTGGCACTTTGTAGTATTTCTGTGGAATAATGGATAAAATTGGAATTACAAATGAACATTTATCAATGATTGGTGTGTAAGGTATGAAGTACTTTAGAAAGAACTTTTCATACCTCTGTTTCTAAATAAGTATATATCTGTCGTATTTCTTATATGTGCTGCCGAAGCGAGCAATCTGTCGTATTTCTTGGTATTCTTTTTGCAACTGGAATATTCTTTGCTACTTTAATGTAAAAGTGAACTTGAAGGGCAGGGATGAAATTTTTGTATTTTATAATTCAAATTCTGGATTCATTATCAGAATTACTTTGAATAACCTTACCTGTCATAATAATAAACATTAAATGAGTCAGATTTTAAATGTAAATTCACTTCTCAGTGAGTATATTAATGTTAGATTTCAGAATAACATATAATTCCAAAATAACTTAGGTTTTTTATTTTCCAGAAAATGTACTAGTCTCAGCTATAAGTCAAATGTGACAGTTCATAATGACTTCCTAATAATTACAAGTTATCCATCTAACTGTAAAAATGTCCCCATTACAGAAATGAAGTAAGGGAAAAATGGAGTAATTAGCACATAGGTTAAGCAGTGTCCTATGGGTTAGTTCTTGGTAACAGAGAACAATGCTCTTGCATTCTTATAAGGACTACACATCAGGAAGTAGGCACTTCTCACGTCATGCTTCGTCATCTCCAGGCTTTTGTTTGTATCAGTGTCCTTTTCTTCTTTCAAGTGGTTTTATGTAAATGTTATTTTTTGGTTTCGCAACCTGATTCTTTTAACTAAGAATATATTAAGGGCCATTTCCCAAATCATGAAAATTTATTCTTACAGCTCTGTTATAGGAATCTATTGTTATATATGGCCCTCTATTTTTGGATATTTAAGTTACTTTGAAGTTATAACTTTACCTGAATATATTTCAGGAGTTGGTTCTATAATTTCTGTAAGAGGTTTTGTTTTGTTTTGCTTTGTTCGTTGGAAGCGGGGATCAAATCCAAGGTCTTACCCATGCTAGGCAAGTGCGGTACCACTGATCTACACTCCAGCCCTAGTAAGAGGTGTTTTAAGTTATTTCTGTTATTTGGTCTAGAATTTTAAAAATATAGTGTAATTTGTTTTAAAAATCATATAACTCTTTCCAGAGAATTTACTTTACAGTACATTTCTCTAACAGCAATCTACACTCCACCTACATTAAAATCACCTAGGAGGCTTTTAAAAATGTTCATTCCCCTTCCTCTCCTCCAGACATTCTGATTGTAATTGGTCAGTGGTAGACTCTAGCATGACTATTTTTAGAAAATATTCCTAATGTGCATCCAGGGTGGGAACTGCTTTGATAATACATTTATACTCCAAGAAGGACACCTATCAAGTAACAGCGGTGAGTTTGTTTTTTCTCCAAACTATACAGCCACTTGGCAACCAGGGTTTGAAATAAGAACAGTTGCTTTTCACAGTGGTTCAGTAAAACTTAAACTCCAAGAGAATCTGAGGGAATTTAATTAGGAAAAACTCCTTTTTTAACTTAAAGTATAAAGAAGAGCCTTCACAACTCCGAAGTACAGGGAACCTTAAAATCAGTCTTTAAAATTAATGTACATAACAGCAGTTAATCTCCTATATTCTTTTGCCTTGGTAAATATAAGGTCTAATATGCTTATTTTATTCTTAATGGTTAGCAGTTTGAAAAACTGACTTGTACATTTTTCTTCATTATTCCTAAGAATCGCATTGTCCTCCTTCTTCTGTAGTTTAATATGGTGGAGGGAAACGATGCACTCTGCGAGCTGTGAACGCTGGGCAGAGTGTCACTTGGAGAACGTAGCCTGAGCGGGAGGCTATCGTAAGAGACCTGGACACCAGCACTGTCACCTTTCAGAGAAGGCTGAGGCCCAGAGAGGATACTGGGTTTGCCCAGTTTTCAGCTGGTTTGCCTGATTTCCAGTCCTTTGCTATGAAGACTTAGGAATCTTGATTGTCACTTATGAACTGCCAGTTCTATTTCCCTCCACAGTGAGTGCGTTCCCATAATTTTCTCAGGGGAGCAGAAAAGTTTCATCACTTAAGTTGTTAAATAAATGTGTAACTTTTTCTGCTTCATCAACATGTTATTCTGACCAGACAAGTCTTTCCTCTTCCTTTTTACCCTCTGATGTAAAGAAGCACATCCCAGGTTATGCTTAGTACACCATCTTTAAAAGACTAAATGTCAGCAATATTTTTTGTTTGTACATTCTTTCATCCCTTTAAAACACACATGTGTCCACACACATAAATAAGGACACACGGTCCTTATCCTTTGCAGCTATTTTCAGGGGAAGTGTTGGAGAAGGTAGAGAAATCAAGATTATGAAGAGATATATTTTCAACCTGGAACTCATCACCTAATGGAGAAGACAGATATACAGAGATAATAATACAACATGTTTAATGCTATAAATATCTATACAGTGTTATAAAATTGAAAGATAAGTATTCTCTTTGGAGAGTCCAGGAAGAACTTTATAGGGAGATTCCTGAGCCAAAAAGGGTCTCAAATGATGAATCGCTTGACCTCATAGAAGAAGTATTATAAATGCAGGAGACAGTTTGGCATTTTAAAATGAGAAGATCTGTGGAGCTGATATGAAAGTCTGTGTAGGTTTGGCCAGACAGGAGCACGGCAAGGTCAACTGCAGATCGTTGGTGAAAGGCTTGTGTAACATGCAAGGAATTTAGGTGTTATCTTGGAGATTGTGAGTGTTCACAGACATAGAGAAATCAAGATAGCCAGATGTACGTCTTGGAGCCAGTGTCAGAAATCAGGGTTGAAAATTGTCAGCTATCTCCTGAGAGGTTTTGGTTAAGGCTCTATGAAGAAATGAGAGGGCCTGAATTTAGTCCCTAGTGACAGTGATGGAGAAGTTACAGGGAAAGTTAGAATCCCAGAGAGATTTAAATAAGAACCACGAGTGTATGAGGCATGGTTAGTGTTGGGACAAGAAATAAGTTTTGGAGGCAAAACAAGGCATAGAGCTGCTAGCTGTGATGTGTGATTCCATGTAATGTTAGTATCAGGCTATCTGAATATTGCCTTAAGCCAGTATTGCCCAGGGTAACTTACTGGTGGTTTGTAATGTTTGAATATTTGCCATAGACTTCAGTTCTTTGTGAATGCTTTGATGACCAAAGTACAAAAAGAAGATGGGGGTGTTACCATGGAATACACTCAAAGAAAGCCAGAGACGAACAGATCTAAATCTGAATCGGAAAAGCAGTTCCTGCGTCAGTGGCAAAACCAGTAGGCAAGCAGACAAAATATTTTCATCCTCAAATGAATTGTGCAAATAGGAAGCAATATGTGTCTTTATGTCCACCTGGAAGGTGTTTGGGGGCATTTTCCTGAAGCGGACAGGTCCCCCCCACAATTCTTCCTTTCCACCTTAACTCAACCAGCATCAGCACAAAAATGAAATAGTTAAGTTTTCTCTGTGCCGAGACCAAACAAAGATCAAGGCTCCTGGATGCTATATTTACTGTCCTTTCCATTTTTCTTTAAGAATGATGAAGTTTAAATATGAATTACATGTGGTATTATCCTTAAATTTTTAAACAGTTTTTTTGGCGTTTTACATTGATTTTTTTTTTACAAGTGTTTGATCATCAGAAGTTTCAAGTGAAGATCACTTTTACATATCTAATTTTAAAGTCTATGCATTCTGAAATATGTAATTCTGTCATAATATGTTGTCTCAAATAATAGTAAACCATACATTTACTATTGTATCTTTTTTGTGTGGTGTGAGGGGTTGAATCCAAGGGTGCTGTAACATTAATTGCATCCCCATACATTTTGTATATTTTGAGAAAAGGTTCTGTAAAGCTGCCAAACAGGACTTGAACTTGCAATCCTCCTCTCACTTTTTTTTTTTTTTTTTTTTTGGTTTTTCTCCGGTACCGGGAACCGAACTCATGACCTTGCGCTTGCCAGGCAGGCGCTTTTGCCACTGAGCTAAATCCCCAGCCCATCCTCTCACTTTTGTTATGTCTCTTTTAAACAGAATATGTATGAGACTTATATTAGAAATGATTCACTGTTGATTATTGCAGTTGTTCATTATTATTTAAATAGGTGAATAATGAAAATATGGAGTATTTTGTTATTTATGAATTCTTGTCTTTCACCCTCAAATCCCTAAGATTAATGTTTTTCTGGACTTTGCACATATGAGATCTTTTTGAAATTTCTTAACGGATCTTTCTTATTCAGAAAAATATGTACATTTTCCAGGAAATTAATGGGAGAAATTCTCACATGGAAACATTACTAGGTACTGTACTGAGCTCTTTACCTTGCATTATCCCTTTTGATTCTCACAATAATCATGGATGCATGAGCACTTTGGTAGCTCCATATTACAGATGAGGAAGCTGAAACATAGATGAAGAGCAAGTAACACCACCAAGACCACATATATAGTAAGAGATTGCACAGCTTTAAATCCAGGCCGGTTGACTCTGGAACATACGCTGTTAGCTCGTGTAGCACTGACTAAGCGGCCAGAAGTGAGATTCTAGAACTCATGAGAAAGAATGGAATTGGAAAGATATTCTGAGATTGGTTTCTTTCTAATTCTGAAGGGCATTCCAGCCAGGTATACAGCTTGTGCCAGTACAGTGCTGCTGTGAACTAAAGCAGCAGGGTTTGGTGTCCTTTCAGCTTTCTAAACTATGCAGTTCCACACAATTGAACTTTCCCTGTTCCTTGAAAGGAAGCGGATCAAAAGAACATGTATTCTCTAATTTCATTTCAGCAAGTCACTTCTGTCCCAGAGCAGGCCCAGTGAAGTGACAGCGCGGGGAATTAGCCCTGCCAGAGTCAGGAAGGGCTGTGTGCTCTGTGGCTGCAGACTGGTGTTTGCTGAATAGTTGCCCCCATCCCTGCTTTGTGTTGTCTGCATAAACAGGCCTGTTTAGTTTCTGGTTAATTCTCTCCTATCAGTGTGCCTGTCTCCTTCCTTGATTACATTCTGAGTCAGCCCCGTCACGGTGTGTCAACCTCGTTTAATCACACTTTCTTCTAGCAACGTGCACATGGTGTCTGCATCTACACAAACAGCGGGAGAACAGTGGGTGACTTTACCTTTTAAAAGTAAAATTTTAATGCAGAAATCTTTCACGTTTACCCCTTTGTAATACCAGAATACTGCTTAGAAAAAATTTCCCAAATTGTCTCTGTGGAAACATCAACAAAATTACTGGTTTGTTGTGAACTGATCAAAATTTTAGAATTTGAGGGATAAATAAAAAAAAAAAAAGACAAGAAAACAACAGTATGTGGGATTGTGGGGTTAGCTGACCAAAGATTATGGTTTTCTAGCGTGATGATAGTAGGACATGTGTTGAAGAGGGAGTTAGGCAGATGGCTTAGTCTGTAATATTAACAACATCAGAACACTGCGTTGTTGGAAAATATCCCTAGATTCACTATAGAGAACAACATAATTTTAAATGTCTGTTGGAAAGCCAAGTGTACATCTGGTAATTTTGAGCTTTGGATTTGGACAGATCGGATTTCATAGACTGCTGCTACCTGTGTACTGTGTGATCTTGGACACATTGCCTAGCTACACTGAGGTTTCTCATCTTTGAAAAGAAAGGCAAGCAACTGCAGTAAGCGGATGAAGTGCCTGCTAGGGCTGGAGAACACAGAGAGCTAGAGGAGCACATACAGGTGGTGTCTAAGGAGGATCTGGGAAATCAAAGAGCACAAGGCAGGAGAAACCCACTGCTCCCAGTGGGGCCGCCCAACAGGGATGGCCCCAGAGTCTTCTGTTTTTATTTTATGACTTGGAGCCAGTCATGAATGCAGTGCATTCTGTCGTGTTAGAAGGCTTAGGATGGCATAGAGGGCACTGATGTGTGGGGCAGCTTTCAGTGAATTCACCAAGATACTTGGGCCAGCCGCACCAGTGGTTTTCTTCCTCCCCCTGTTCTGATGATTTCCCAGGCACTCATTAGACGGCCTTCCTGTGTCTTCCCCAGCACCCTGAATTCTCCGGTCCTGACTGGCACTTAGCCCGTGTATTATAATTGCCTGCCTTCTTGTCTCCTTAAGGTTTGTCCTGTTCATCATTGTAGCACCGTCTTCAAAAGTTACCCAGCATAAAAGATGGCACTCCAGTGCTCGCTTCGGCAGCACATATACTAAAACTGGTTTGTTTTGTTTTTGTTTTTGTTTTTTCTTCCGGTACTGGGAATTGAACTCACAGCCTTGTGCTTGCCAGGCAGGCGCTGTGCCGCTGAGCCAAATCCTCAGCCCCCTAAAATTGGAATGACACAGAGAAGGTTAGCATGGCCCCTGCGCAAGGATGACACGCAAATTCGTGAAGCGGTCCATATTTTCTATCATTTTGCTTTGAGGTCATGTATTGTCTTTGTTGTTTTTGTGTTGTTTTGATTTTGTCTTCATTGTTGCTGTTTTGTTTGTTTTTTTAATCTTTAAAATAAAAAAATAAGATGGCACTCCACACATATTTGATATTAAATGGAGAAATTGATAAAGGTGTGCATGTTCTGGCCAGACCTGTTCTTGTTGACTCCTATCTGCTTCTGGCTTTGATTTAGATAAAGATGAAAGCTGCCAGCAGAATCCAGATAAATGGAACTAAATCTTAGTTCCATATAAAAATAACAGCCCAGAATGGGGCAGTTCCTAGTGTGGTGTTAGCATGCTTGTAGTATATGCCAGATTTTTTTGTTTGTTTGTTTAGTCTTGTTTTAACCCCTGCCATTAGGAGACTTTTCTGCTTACTTGTGAACAAGTGTGCAGCTATCTTGAGTGGCCGAGATGACAGCATACACAATCCTTCCTGCCACAGGGAGGCAGTAAGACCAGAGTCAAGAGGTGAGGCAGCCATCTACCCAGTTCCAGTTTCTAATGAGCAGCCATGTAATCTTATTATCCATCTAAGGCTTCGGTCTCTATCTGTGTTCAAGAGGATTAATAGTAACACTACTTCACAAGGTCACCGTAAAGATTGATATAGTATATATAAAAGTTTACCTGGTGTCTGATGCATACGTATAATTGTTAACTTTGCTTCTTCTTATTGCTGCAAGTCATTTACATTTTATAGGAATAATCAAACTGTGCTTATATTGATGACTTATTAACAAGCAAACTATAAAAACATTTCTTGGTCATATCATGCTGTGTCCTTGAAAATCCACTGCTCCAGCCTCCTGCTGTGGGGAACGTAATGGACTGACAGCGCCAGCTGCCTCCCCTCTGGATCCACCTCTGCTTCTATCAAGGCCCAGCTCCTAGTGAGGGTTGGGACTCAGTGGAACTACTGAGGCAGGCCTCTTGCTGCCAGGCATGGGGCTCCTTTAAGGAATGACTTTGGCCCAAGGAATCTCTTTGTCTCTGGTAGAAACTTCCATAATCCTGGGCTGTAGTACAAGACTCTTCCTATCCAGACTTCCTTCTTCTCTCCCCTTCAGAGGTCAGGCCTGCGTCACAGTCTATGGATCTCCCTGCTTTTCTAGGTTTCTTTGCATTTCTTTTACTGATGTTTCCTCTAAAAAACCTCATGCTTGTCTTAGTACCTGCTTCTTGGATAATCTGAGCAAATGCAGCAGTTGTAATAATTGTTGGAAAGGAGTAATAATTTGTACCCTAGATCACAAAGCCGACTTTTTCTCCATCAAGTTTAAGGTGGATATTATTATAGAACCCAGGTTGTCCTTTATGTTACTGCACTTTTTTAGAATTAAAATTTCATGTTACTGATTATAAATTCTCTAGGACATAGGTTAGCCACCCTTGCCTCTTGGAAGGTCACTAACATTTAAGACATAACATGCTAATCTGCAAGTTAAATTTTAAGATTGTCCCTATTAAGGGCAGTCCTTAATAATTAAGTTCCAGATTTTTAACGTGTTATAGTGATTTTAATCTTTAAATTGATGCACCAAAGATCTCTTCCTACCCGTCAAAAGAAGAAAATGAGTAATTCTTCAGTATACCAATTTATTTCTATAGTCTAATGTTCTGATTTTATTGGTTTTCTTATTCATTCCATCAAACCCTGATGTGAATATTTTGCAACAGACCAGGTCCAGGGAACAGTCACCATCCGGAACATTAGTGCGGTGTCTTCAGGTCTGTACCAGTGTGTGGCTTCCAATGCCATTGGAACCAGTACCTGTCTTTTGGATCTTCAGGTGATTTCACGTAAGTATATGGAATTACAGTGACAACTCTAGGTGTGAAATGCTGAGATCTTTGTTAAACAAAGGGTTCTGCTTAATTATTTAGAGGTTTTCTGAAGATTCAATAGCAATTCTTTGGTTTTAATCAATGTTGAAAATATTGTTATAATATTTAGTCAGTGCAAATGTATCAGTGTGTTTTTCAAGCCTCAGGATTCTGATAGTCTTTGTGGCAAAATATCTCTGTCTTCAAGGTCATTAGAATGAAACCTGAGTTTATTTCATAGTGCCCTAGCCATTTGTAATGATCTTATAGCTATGGAAAGACTTTTGGGGGGGATTCCCCTAATATCTCCTTATCTGCGTAATTGTTGAGTGGTTATAAATACTGCGACACTTTCTCTTTAGTTGAGAATTCTGGGATATTAGAATTCTAGTTGCAGAAGGGACCCTATGTCTGTGAGGAGGCTATAAGACATGACACCAAGGGCCAAGACTCACTTGGGACACTCAGACAAGTTAGACACCAGCTATTCCCCTTAACTCCAGCTGCTTCTTTCCTGAGGCTGTGAGAGGTGTTGAATGGTTTATTCACTCAGTAGATGTGGAGAACCTGCTACTGCCCCTGGGGATAGAGAAAGTTTTCCAGGGTTTAACTTAATATGGATGCAATACAGTAGACAGTTTTTTATGTATAAACTGGTTTACATATGTTTACACAGCTGTGTGGGTATAAAAAATTTCTCGCTCCTTTCTTTAAATGTACCTTAAATATATTTTGCAGCCCAGCCCAGGAGCATTGGACTTATAGCTGGAGCCATTGGCACTGGTGCGGTTATTACCATTTTTTGCATTGCACTGATTTTAGGGGCATTCTTTTACTGGAGAAGCAAAAATAAGGAGGAGGAGGAAGAAGAAATTCCTAATGAAATAAGGTTTGTATGCCAGATAATGTGCTGTGCTTAGCCAATGCATATTTCTGTTCATTTTGGCAGTCAAGGTTGCTTTGCTAATCTAATTGCTGTGATAGTGGCCAAATGCTATTTTGTGGTATGTTATGTTGCTTTTCCTCATAGTAACACTCACCTGTGTTCAGTGACTCATGAAAACCCCAACATGTGCCTGACTAAGAAGAGACAAATCCAGAATTCCACTACTTTTTCATAACTCTAGAGTTTTGGTGACTCCCACAATCAGAAAGTTAGTTTAAAATATGTGTGCCCTTTATAATAAGAACATACAACAAAAAGAAACACTCCCTGTTCCTCTGCATAGGCATAGCTATGTGGCTTGATGGGATTTTCATCATTGTGGCAAAATACCTGAGGCTGGCTACCCTGTAAACAAAACAAGCTCATTTTGACTCATAATTCTAAGAGGGGCAAAGCCTGGGTCCCTCACCAGGTGATGGCCTTCTTGCTGGCAGTCTTGAGGTAGCGGAGAACATCAAAAGAGACAGGGAGTAAATGTGTCTCTTTGGGTTCTCTCCTTTTTATGAAGTTGCCATGGGTGCTCTATCCCAATGACCTGAGTTAATCGTAGTCACTTTCCAAGGCCCCACTTCTGAATGCCAGAGTTCATCATGAAGTTTTTACTCTCAAAGGACTTCACACTGGTATCAGACTTCAATGCAGGACTCCTGGGGTGCATTTGAACTATAGAAAAAAATCATAGTTCAGACAAGAATAGGAACACCTCCAGAAAAAGTGTCAGGATGATCTTTAAAGAAAACGTGAGTGTTGGAGTATTGAGAGTATTGTGGAGATGTGAGAGTTCAAGCCTATTGTAGCCTATCAAATGCTTCTCAGACTCATCTTTGCAGTTAGACTTACACAGCCTTTTAGGCTTCCTGACCCTCACCTGCTCACCTCGTCTTCTCTGCTGCCACACTACTTACTCTGTGTTCCAGTTTGTCCTGCATTCTTCTTTGCCTCAGGATCTTTGCTCAATTTAATGCTTCCTTTGCCTTTCCCTTTCATCCCAACTCTTCACTGAGTCCCTTGATTGGATTCAAGATTTAGCCAAGCATCCCCTCCTTGCATAAGTTAGCTCTAGCCCTGCCAGACTTTCCAGATACCAGTGTTCTTTCATTCACTGTCACCCCCCCACACCTGACTTCTTAGATTTTTTTTGCATGAAACATCTAGTAGCATGTACTCAAAAAATTTTAAATAAGTGAATTAACATCTAATTTAATAACTTCTTTAGTCTCTTGTAACTCTTTAAGAGTTTGGGCTATACATAGGAATAGAGTCTATCCCTGAGTAACATCACGGCAGAAAACGTCTCATCAGCAGACCACAGTGATTTCTCAAATCTAAAACCGTGAAAGCCAGACAACACTAATCATTCCCTGAAGTTGTCCATTGTCTACAGCTTGGTTTTCTAGCAGTTTTATGGCAGCTAACTCAGTGGATTTCTTTGTGGACTATTTTCCTATTTACTGGTAAAAGATACACATATATTTATTGGCAAATTATGTAGGTATGTATATATGTAGATATGTGTTTCGTTTATATTAGAAGAGACTGTCTTTGAGCAAGTTGATATTTCCTCTTGGGGATAAAGCAGCTGAGCAGAGGTCTCACTGACAGTGGTCTCACAGGAAGTGAGTGCCAAAGCAAAGGCCATTCATGGCTGCTACCTTTGCTTCATAGTAGAGGGTTGGGGTTTTTTGGATGTGAAAAGAAAGAGCCTTGGGGAGGAGAGTAGGCTAAACCTCAAGTAAATCCTAATGACAACTTAAGATTTATTTCTTTTCAGAGAGGATGATCTTCCACCTAAATGCTCTTCCTCTGCCAAAGCATTTCATACGGAGATATCCTCCTCAGAGAACAACACACTGACCTCTTCCAATACCTACAACAGTCGCTACTGGGGCAACAACCCAAAAGTTCATGGGCACACGGAGTCCTTCAACCACTTCAGTAACTTGCATCAGTCTTTCTCCCTCCACTCAGGCAACACCCATATCCCATCCATCTATGCCAACGGGAACCATCTGGTCCCGGGTCCACATAAGACTCTGGTAGTGACAGCTAACAGAAGCTCATCACCACAGATCATGCCCAAGAACAATGGCTCCGTCAGCAGGAAGCCCCAGCCTCCACCCACACACTCCTACACCATCAGCCAAGCAACACTGGAGCGAATCGGTGCGGTACCTGTCATGGTGCCAGCCCAGAGTCGGGCGGGATCCCTGGTATAGGACACAAGAGGATGTTGTACTCAGAAAAGAACAAATGGAATGCCTCTGTACAAGGGTAAGAGTGGGGTGGGCAAGTGCTGGGAAAGATACACTTTCCTTATCATTCTATTAGTAAAAGCACAAAAAGAAGGCAGTGCTGCTTCCTGGCCACCAAGCTGAGTCACATGGACTGGAGTACTCTGTCACAAAGAAGAAAGAATTGTTTCCCCGCCACAGATGTTCTGGGATTCTGTTCCGATAGCTGCATCTCAAAGATGTGCCAAGCCAAGGAGAAAGATCTAAGAGCAGCATAGCACTTAAAACCTGCACTGCAGCCCAGACGGACTGCTTCTTTAATTCATGCCTAACTTGATAATTTTCAAGAGACTAAAGTGCCAGATGAGATTTAAATAATAAAATTATTTAAAAATACAGGTGTCCTTAGGAAAACGGTGAGCAACCCTGTGATGTGTTCTGCCCCTCCCAACTCCCTCATTAGGTAGGGGGCTTCGTGGCATAAATGTTTGATACTGACCCCAACAGGGCTGGCTCTTTTATCACAGAATCAAAACTTTTTTACATGAACAAAATGCCATGAGAAATGGGGGGGACGACAAAGGAAACTTCTTTGAGAAACTCCTCCAGATTTATTTATTTATCTCTTCCTGAACCATGCATTTCATATTTGGAATTTTGCTGTATTGGCAGATTCTTGCCTGTCTGCGTTATTCTGGGATCTGTTGCAGATCCACGGCAACTTGTGCTCATTATTTCCTGGGAAAATCTTTTTAAAGGAAAACTGTTTTTTTGTTGTTTTTTTCTTTTAAATACATGAGAGGCATAGGGCTAGGAAAGAAAAGACCCAGCACCTTGTTCAGCGGTTGTATTTAGCGAGCCCGGGAGGAGGCGTTACAGAAGGGCTAGGTTATATGGTCAGAGGCAGGCAGGCAGCTGTGAGAGACCCTGGCCTCGCCTGGCAGGATCCGGAGGAGTGCAGCCCTGTAGGGCCCTTGTGTTGTCTATCAGGGTGCTCTTAGGGCGGGCAGCACCTGATGGCTTTTGACAGGCAGAAGTTAGTATGTTGTTACAGGAAGGGCAGGGATAGTTTGTTTCAGAATAATTCTTTTTGCAAAAGAGATGAAACAGGAAATGGGGTGTCCCCCAGAGTGTTCCTGGGAGGGTCTGCCCAACCAACACTTGACAGCTCAGGTTTGCAATTTTGCCCAAATTATTTTACAGCACTATGAAGTGATTCCTTTTGTTTCATTATCTGGCTTGGCGGGCCTTGAAGTTCACCAGATTCATTTACAAGCTCCCCATTCCACTTTGTGCTATGAAGATCTGGCTGTACTTGTGTTAGTGACTATCTCGCCTTAATCACACTTTAACCCGTAAATGATTTCTTCCCGCATTTATTTCCTGAGCTATTTATAATACTGAGCCCAAGGTTCAATAGGAGCATCTTTCCTTCCCTCAGGTGCTCTTACTTCCTGTTCACACCATGGGTTCTGCCTTCTTTTCCTGCAAGCATAATCTCCACGGGGAGTGGCCACCCCTCGTCTTCCCAGTTACTGAACTCAGTGCAGACAAACAGCTGCTGCAAACGCTGTCTTTCCAAAAGGGCCACGCTCAGAACCTAACCATTGCAACCGTTTTTATGTTGATAAAAAGCTGAATTTATCGTAGCAGCACTTATTTTTTCCATTTGACCTTGACTTTGTAAAAAATTTAAATAAATGAATGTCTATACTTTTTATAAAGAAAAGTGAAAATACCATGTCACAGAAAAGAGGCTATCAACTGTTGTTTAGAAAGCATTTATCTTACATTTCTTTATTCTTTCTAATTATCTAAAAAAAACAATAAAAAGTTTATTCATATAAAAGAAGTTGTCCTTAATTATAATGCTGATGGATGTGTGGTTTTATTTAGTTTCCTTTAATTTTTATGCAATTTTTCATTTGTGAAATAGTCATAATGAGCATGTAGTAGTTGAAAAATTCCTTCACCTTTCTCTGTTAGAAATTTAAGTTGATTCAGTTTCTCACACATAAGGCTGAAGTGTCATGATCGTCTTCATCCATTGATCTGTTCTCATATGTCTTAGTCTGAAAGTTCATGAAGACTGGGTTTGTGCCTGCTCTTTTATTCATGGAATCTCTACCACCTACCACAGTGCCTACTGCAGTGTCGAATATATAAATGACTGATAATGTCTAAACTGAAATTGCCCAGCCAGGCTATAGGTATGATTGTAGTCCTTGGTATATTGGATTACACTTTGCTAGAAGAAATGTAAAATATTGTTTTAATTTTTTATTTTCAAATAATGTTTACATGCAGCTGTAAGAAATAATAGGGAGGGGCGGGCTGGGAATTTAGCTCAGTGGCAAAGCGCCTGCCTGGCAAGCACAAGGTTGTGAGTTCGATTCCCGGTACTGGAGAAAAAAAAAAAAAAAAAAAAAAAAAATCATAGAGATCACAAGTACCCTTTACCTGATTCTCCTAACAGTGACATGTTGTGTGACTTGTATAATTTTACAAATTAGTAAGGTTAAGATTCGTCAATTTTGTTTAGATTTCAGCTCTTGTGCTTTCATACTGTACATGTGTGCACATTTAATTATATGTGGTTTTATCATGTGTGAATTCATGTGACTGTGACAGCACTTGACATTTAGTATGCCATGGGCTGGTCTTTCACAGTCTAGCCACTTTTCTCCTTAAATCCTCAATCCCTGAAAATCACCGCTTTGTTCTCCATCTCTATAATTCTGTCATTGTAAGCATGCTATATAAATGGAATGATGTGTAACCTTTAAGAACTGGCTTTTTTTTTTTTCCACTCAGGATAATTTACTTGAGATCCATCCAAGTTGTTGCATCTATCAATAGTCCTTTTTGGGGCTTGGGATTTAGCTCAGTGGCACAGCACCTGCCCAGCAAGCACAAGGTCGTGAGTTCGATCCCCGGTACTGGAAAAAAACCAAAGAAACAAAACAAAACAAAAATAGTCCTTTTCTTCATATAGCTGGGTAATATTCCATGATATGGATGTATTGCAGTTCTTTTACTCATTGAAATATGTAGGACTTATGAGTTGTTTCTAGTTTTTGGTGATTATGAGTAAGCTGATGAAAACATATATAGCTAGGTTTCCATATGAACTATGTTTTTGTTTCATTGGGGTAAATGCCTAGGAGTGCATTTCTGGGTTACATGCATACTTAGTTTTGAAAGAAGAACATTCTTTTTACCTGACTGGTTGTACTGTTTCCATTTCTTTAGCAAATATCAGCAGTCCAGGTTCTCTACATCCTCAGCTGTGTTGGGTATCACTAGTACTTTTTATTTAGCCATTTTGATATGTATATAATGATACCTGCTTGTGGTTTTAATTTGCACATCCCATTGGCTAATGATAGCCAACATCTTTTTGTGTGTTTGTGTGTCATCTCTGTATCCTCTTTGGTGAAGTGTCTTTTCATGCCTTTTGTCTGTTTTCCAGATTACTTTCTTTTTAAATCTGTTTCTGCAGTTTAGTTTTCAAAGATATTTATGTATTTTAAATGCAACTTTTTAGAATATGTTGTTTAAAATGTGTTCTCCCAATTTGTAGTTTGTCTTTCCATTTTCTTCATGGGTCTTTCCCAGAGCAGAAGTTTTTACTTTAATGAGGTTCTGCAGGAGGTAGTGACACTCACCTGTAATCCCAGCTACTGTACTTGGGAGGCTGAGGCAGGGGGACTGTGAGTTCTAGGCCAGCATGAGCAACATAGTGAAACCTTAATTTGAAAAAAAATTTAAGGAGGTCTAATTTATCAATTTTTTTCTTCTATGGATTGAGCTATTGGTATCTAGTCTTACCTGAACTTGGGTCCTGAAGAGTTTCATGTTTTTTCCACTAAATGTTTTATGGTTTGCATTTAATTCTGTGGTTTGTTTCAAATTTTTTAAATAATAGGTGATATTCAGGTTGTGGTTTATTTGTATTGCCTATGGAAGTCTGTTGGTTCTCTGTCCTTCCTGTAGTAAATGGCTTTGTATTTTTGAAAACTGCCTTTAGGAATATTTATCTGAGTCTCTAAGTTCTCTGTTGTATGGATCTTTTTGAGATGTCAACACCAGTATCCTGTTGGCCACTGTGGCTATTTAGGAAGCTCTAACAGCCAGTAAAATGGTTTCTCCCACTTAGTTTTAATTATTTGAGGTCTAATGTCTATAAATTTTGGAAAGGTGATATGTATACAAAACACTTCGCTTTTTTCTTTTTCTTTTTTTTCTTTTTTTTCTGGTACTGGGAATCGAACTCGCAACCTTGCACTTGCCAGGCAGGTGCTGTGCTGCTGAGCTAAATCCCCAGCCCCCACTTTGTTTTTTTCATAGGATTTTTGGTGAACCTATAGAGTCAGTCTGGGAAGAATATCTTTACTATGTTGAATATTCTAACTCCTGAATAGGAGCCATCTCTCCATTCACTTAGGACTTTCATTTGTTTCACCAGTATTTGGCAGTTTCAGGATAAAGATGTATGTATTTTTTTTAAATTTATGCGTAGGTATTTCATTTTTTTTGTTTGTTTGTTTTGTTTTTGTTTTTGTTTTTCTCCGGTACCGGGAACTGAACTCACGACCTTGCGCTTGCCAGGCAGGCGCTTTGCCGCTAAGCTAAATCCCCAGCCCCGGTATTTCATTTTTTAAAGAATCATGAGTACTGTACTTGAAATTTTGTTTTCTATATGTTGTTAGAAAATTAAAATGTAATTTTATTTGTGTGTATGTTTTGTAGCCTGAAACCTTGCTAACTTCATTTGTTCTGAGATGTCTTTTTTGTAGAGTCCTTAAATTTTTCTACATACATGATAATATCACCTGAAGTAGGGACATTTTTATTTTTTCATCAATCTGCATGCCCTTTATTTCCTTTTCTTACTTTATTGCCACGGCTAGCAATTATGGCACTATGTAAAATAAAAGTGATGAGTGTGATATCCTTCTTCATTTCCAGTCTTCAGGGAAAGTGTTTGCTCCTGACCAGCATATATTGTGTTAGCTATAGATATTTTATATCAATTGAGGAAGTTGTATTCTTACTAGTTTTGAGTTTCTTTTTAAAAATTATGAATGGCTATCAAGCTTTGTCAAATGTTGTTTCTGTATCACTTGATTTTTGTTCTTTAACTTGTTGATAAGCTAGATTACATTGATGGATTTTCAAATACTGAACCCGCTGTGCATACCTGGTATAAATCCCAGTTGGTCATGGTGTATGATTATTGTGAAGTTGATTTGCAATGATTTGAATGAATTTGACTTTCTAGAATTATGTAAAGTATTTCTATTTGTAATTCATAGAATTCTCTAATGAAATAATCTGAGCCTGGAGATTTCATTTTTCAGCTGCTTCAGGTTCTTTAATAGTTATAGGACTAGTCAATAGTTACAGGACTAGTTCTTTTAATAGTTACAGGACCTATTTCCTCTTCATTGAGGTTTTAGTAGGTTTGAGATTTGTGTTTTGTGAGATATTGATCCATTTTTCCAGGTTGTCAATTTTAAGAGCGTGAAGTTATTTATTTTCTTAATACTCTTCTAGTAGGAACAAGATCTGTAGTGATATTCCTGTTTAATTCTTCATGATTTGTGCTTGTACTTTTTTCATTTTTGTCAGTTTTTCTAGAAATTTGTCAATTTTATTGACTTTTCTCAGCGGAACAGCTTTTTGTTACTTTAAACTTTCCCCCATTGTTCTGTTTTTAGCATCTGTTATTTCCTGTCTTCAAATTGTTTTGTATTTTATTTTTCTTCTTGGGTGGAAACACAGATTATTGATTTGAAACTATTGCCCTCTTCTGATGTAAATATTTAAGGCTATTATTTCTGACCCATGACTGCTTTTGCATGCTATATTTTCATTTTCATTAAGTTCTACATATTTTTAACTTTCATAGCATTATTTCATTTCCTAGGTATTCACATTTTTTTGTCTTTCTGGTAATTCCAGATTGATATCATTATGGTCAAAAATATTTGATGTGATTTTAATTTTTTAAATTTATTAAGGTTTGTTTCATGGCCTTCTAGAAAAAGATTCATGTTAGTAAATGTCCCATGGGCTTTAAAAAATATTTATTCTGCTGTTTTGGGGTTGAGTGATCAATCAGCCACTCAACTACATATGTCAAACAAATTCTCTTAGATGATAGTGTTGGAAAGTTTTATAGCTTTGCTAGTTTTTTACCTAGTAATTTGCTGAAACCAGGATGGAATCCTGAACTATAATTATAAGTTGTGTTCATCATTTCTGGTATTATATATTTTGAAGCTCTCTCTTTTGGTGCATACATATTCTTAGAATACTTATGTCTTCATGGCCGATTGATCCTTGTATCATTATAAATGTCCTTCTTTATTCCACTGATTTTATTTATTCTGAAGTCTACTTTATCTGACATTAACTCTACCCACTTCTGCATTTTTAAAATTAATGTTCAAATGGTATATCTCTCCCATTTCCTATTTGAGCATTCCCACATTCCCATGTCATTGTATTTGAAGTTAATTTCTTATAGACAGCATATTGTTGGCTTAGATTTTTGTATTCACTGCCAGTATTTACCTTCTAATTGGTATATTTAGGCCATTTATATATAGGGTAATTGTTGATATCTCAGGGCTTAAATCTGCCATTTTATTATCTGTATTTTACCCTTTGTTTCTCATTATTTTTTGCTGTCCTTTTACAGGATTCCCAAACAATTTTTAGGATTTCATCTTGATTTGTTTACAGTGTTTTTCAGTATATTGCTTTGTATAGGTTTTTTTAGTGGTTGGTTTAGGTATTAAAATATTCAAACATAGTGTATCAGTCTTTTGTGTCAGCATCTTATGATTTTGAGTGAACTGTAGAAAGTGTATATATGTCCCTTTGATCTCCCTCTTTCTAAATGTCTTTATTGAGTATAAGATGTTACATAGTTTTGCTAATCAAATGAAAACTCATGAAAAGAACTTCATTGTGTATACCCTTACTTCTTTTTGTTACTTCCTCTTGGTGGTCCAAGATTACTTCTTAGTTCATTCCCTTTCTGTTTGAAGATCTCTCTCTAACCAATCTTAAGGGTATATATTTCAGCAACAAATTCTATTTTCTTTTGAGAATGTCTTTCTTTCCCGTTCCTTCCTTGTTGGGCATCGTATGCATATGTAGTTAATAATTCTTTCAGCACTTAAAAAATCTCAGTGTTCAGCCACTGTCTCTTAAAATACTCATTCACACACACTTTTCTTTATATCTTTCTAGACTCTGATGGATCTTTTGTTGTTGTCCCTGTTCCATGTTTTCAGTCTTTTTCTCCCTGTTGTTCAGACTTAGTGAGTCATACTGATCTGTCTCCCAGCTTACTGCCATTGGCTAGTCTGTCCTTTCTACTTCACTGTTGAGCCTATCCAACAAGATTTTATTTCACTTAATGTATTTTTTTAGTTTAATAACTTCCTTTCTTAAAATTTAAGTTTCAGTTACACTGTGATGTAGCTTACATAAGATTCATGAACATAAACTATGCATGGCACTAATGTTTGATGTGTTTACAGAGTTGTACAAACATCAGTATTATCCGATGTTAGGACGTGGTTGTTATCCTGCAAATAGATGTGTACCCACTAACACTATTTCTCATTGCACACCACCTTACCTTGTCTGTTCTAGACATTTCATATAAACGGTGTCATACAATATGTGGATTTTTTTTGTGGTGTGTGAATAGCATATTTTATTTAGCATACGTTTTTAAGGTTCATGTTGTAGCATTTATTTTTTGCTTCATCCCCATTTCTTTCTTGAAATTTTCTAATTTTTAAATTAGCATTAAGAGAATTGACAGTTGCTTGTTGGAGAATTTTTATTATGGTTGCTTTAAAAATCCTATCAGATAATTCCAACATCTGATTTATCTTGATGTTGGCATATTGTCTTTTCTCATTCAAGTTGTGATTTTCCTGGTCCATAGAATAAGTTTTTTTTTTTTTTTTTTTTTTTTCCCTTTAACATTTGAACATTATGTGATGAGACTCTGGATCCTTTCACAATTTTTTTTTTTTTTGGTCTTTTTTGAGGTAGGGTCTCACTATGCAGATCAGGCTGGCCTTGAACTCACTTTGTAGCCCAGGCTGGCCTTGAAGTTGCAGCAATCCTCCTGCCTCCACATCCTGAGTGCTGGGATTACAGCTGTGCACCACCATGCCCGGTGTCCTTTTACAATACTATTTTTGTAGTAGACTCTCAGTACTGCCCTTGTTGAGGTGTGACATCAGAGCCAGATGAATGTGTATGCTTAGTTTCCCATTGAGCCTTACAGTGCTTGTCAAAACTGGATTGTTTACACTACTTCATGTCGACCAGTGGGGTAGGAAGATAGTGCCCCCTTTGACTTTGCTTACCCATATATGGGGAAAGCAGGGTACCAAACTGTACCACATAGTTGCTTGTAAAAGGAATGTAAGTTGGGTTTTGGTGACACCAAGTGTACTGTGTGTTGCTATGGGGTAGGGATGTGAACTGAGTTCCACGCTACCCTGTTGACACCAGTGGAGGGGAGGGAGGAAGGTGGAGCATCAGGCTTATTGATAATAGGTGGGGATGGAGGCTCATCTTCCCATAAAATCAGGAAGAGGGAAACAGAATGTCAACCATCCTGCCTTGTATCACCTGTTATACTACCAACTCTTCCTGTACCACAAGTTCAATCCAAATACTTACTCCTCCGTTCTGTTTTTCACGTCTAGTGAAAAGTGAAGGCTCCCTCTTACGATCTGTAGCATTCACTATCTGTAAGGGAGTTGTTATAGTTTGTATTATGTTCCTGTTACTTGTGTATGTGATTGATCTCTCCATTTTTGACCCCTCAATATATGCTAAACACTGTTCTAGGATCCGAAAATGGAGAATTAGACACAATGCATGTCTTCATGGAGCTGGTATTTCAGCAGAGTTGCAGCTCTGTAAGCGAATAAGCAGTATAAGAGAGGATTAAGCAGGCTGGACAGTCTCTTCTGTACATACTTCGGTTGTGCTCCCAGCAGTTAGCATATTGCTTCATTTGGAGAAAGTGCTTTAAGGACAAGTGAAAATTGTGAAATTGAAAATACGTGATTAGTCTCTGAACCTCAGTGTGAAAAGTGGCAGACAAATTTCAGAAAATTCCCAAAGCAAGGCTGCTTCAAAGTTGTTTACTTGGGGGACAAATGATGTCACATTTTTGTTTGGTAAAGCTGTAGCAATAATGTAAATGCAGTGGTTTAAGGACTATTTTATTAAGCAATTATGAAGTACTTTATGTAAAAATCCCTTTTGTGCTGACCATATGACAGGCACCTTTAAAAATCAGCTTCCATTATGCATTTAATCTCATCACAATACTACATGAAAGATGTCATCAGTCATATTTTCTAAGTTCAGAAACTGAAGCTAAGAGTGGTTGAACAATTTGCCTAAATGAGTGAGTAACCTGTAACCTGTCAATTATTTTTCTCAGTAGATATCCCTATCTGAGTGAACCAATGTCTGAAAAGAAAGACCTGGGACCCTATATTTGCCTTCACATAGGCCTCTTTGGAACAATTCATTTAACTCGTGTTAAGTAAAGTAATCCTGAAGTTCCCAGAAAAAGGTTGAGAAGATAAAAGCTCTCCTGAGAAAAGGCGACTTGTAAACTTTGTGCATATGTAATTATTTATAGCTTTTCCTCACAGCTCCTTTCTCAAAAGGTATTATTTCCTTATTTTAGGTAGAGGCAGGGCACACAATCCTGACTGAATCACAAGATGTTTACAATAGAGACAAATCATTACAAAAATAAGTATCGGTGCCTATTATATATGTAATATTGGATAGCTGATAGATGATTAGTTTTGCCAAGTTTACTAACTAGAGTAGATAATTTAACCTATGATAATTTATATGGAAGCCACATTTCTTTATCATAGTTGCTCCCCAAATTCATCAGATTTATAACAGTTGTACATTTGGTGTCTGGACAGAATTACATACCAATTTATATGTATACAATTTCATTTGCCCATGACGTTAGACAAGTTACAGGCTTCTTTAAGGTGTAGTTTTATTTACAAAATGGAGATAATAAAATCACCAACAGAGTGAAAAACAAAACCCACTAATTGGGAAAAAATTTTAGCCAACTGTCCCTCAGACAAAGGACTTTTATCTACAACATACAAAGAATTTTTAAAAAATCAGGCCCCCAAAATCAAAGACCCAATCCAAAAATGGGCATCTGAGATAAATACACACTTCTCGGATGAAGAAATACAAATGGCAAATAAATGTATGAAAAAATGTTCAACATCATTTGTCATTCGAGAAATGCAAATTAAAACAACACTGAGATTCCATCTCACTCCAGAAAGAATGGCTGTTATCAAGAAGTCAAGCAATAACATGCTGGAGGGGCTGTGGGGAAAAAGGAACTATTATCCACTGTTGGTGGGAGTGTAGACTGGTACAACCACTATGGAAATCAGTGTGGAGATTCCTCACAAAACTAGATTAGAGGTCCTATTCAACCCAGTTATTCCTCTTCTGGGTATTTTTCCAGAAGAACTGAAAACATCATGCCATAGTGATGTATGTGCACCCATGTTTATAGCAGTGCAATTTGTCATAGCTAAATCTTAGAAACAGCCCAAATGCCCATCCACTGAGGAATGGATCAAAAAGATGTGGTGTTTTTATACAATGGAGTATTAGCTATAAAGAAAGATAAATTAGAGGCTTTTATAGGTAAATGGATGCAACTAGGAACTATACTCATAAATGAAATAAATCAGACCCTCATGTGTAAACATCTTATTGTCTCCCTCATGTAAGAACCTGAAAGAGTAAATAAAACCCAAAAGGTACAATAGATACTGTGAAAGGGAAAGAATCTGTTCAAGGGAAGGAACAACTGGGATGAGGGAAAGGAGAAAAGAAAGAAGAGGAAAAATACATATGTATACGCACAGGATAGCTGGGATAATTGTACTGCCGATTTCTACCGGTCTATTGAAAAGAACAATCAATGCTTAATTTTTTTTTCTTCTTTTTAATTTTTTGACCAATCTTGCATGCTTATATCTGTTAATCTGAACAACTAATTTGAAGACAATAATATGCAATATACCAACCATTGTTGAATTCCTGTCTTTGTTTAGTGAAATTCTGTATTTTTAATATTTTTTATTTTTATTCTCTAAAATAAAAAAATTTAAAATGGACATAATAGTAACAACCTTTCAGATTATAAGGACTAAATGAAATAATGTTCATGAAATGATGAGCATGGTATCTGGCCGTAGTAAACACTCCGTATTTGCCATTTTTAGTAGTAGTTCAAAAGCTTTCAATTTTGAGGCAATAGTTCAAGTCATTCCAGCTGTCCTTGCCAGAAGAACCATTTGAGTGCTACTACATATAAAATAGCACCTTGGGAGTCTTTATTTGGAAGAAGGGACAAGACTTGGTAATTATCTGTTTAAAGAGCCCCTTGTTTCCTTTTTTTTCTCCTACTTTGTTCCTAAACATCACACATTTATGTTCTGATAAGAACAGATGCTACACTTGATCTTAGCCAAAAGGCTGAGACACGATACACATTTATGTTCTGATGACCATCAATTTCAGGTTACAGGAGAATTAAGAGGGCAGAAAAACATGAACATTTATGTAGCACATACTATATGCCAGACAGCATGCTAATTACTTTGTATGCTATTCACTCCCATAACACATGCAGGTTCAGTATTATGGTAATTTTACAGATGAGGAAAGTGAGGCTTACCTAGGCTAAGGTCAAGGTCACAAAGCCAAGTTGCAGAGCCAAAGGTACTGTCATCTGCTGTCAGTGACTCTGCAAGGTGTAGGTGAAATCCCTGACTCCTCCTAGTCACTCTTGAGGAAAATTTCTGTCTCTGACTTTTAGATCATTTGAGTGATTTTCCCGACATAGTCCAGCTTTCGGAGCCTCTAGCTCCCACACATCGGGAACATCGCAGCCTTCTAATTCTTTTTCATCGTTTCCTAGGGCTCTTGCAATTTGCATGAAACACTAGTTCCCTGGCTGCATTTAGTTAGAGCTGTTGACAGAGGAGGATGAATTGGAGGAAGTTTGCTTAGGAAAGAGGCTTTGAGGGGGACAGGAGGTCTCCAAAGGCCTCCTTGGTATTCAGAGGACCCTAAAAGAGGGAGAATGCCCTGCCTCACCCAGGTCCTGAGTGCCAGCCCTAACTGATTCCAGACAAGTTCTTTTGTCCTCCTGAGGCTAGAAAGTGCAAGTACAGAATGAATCCTGTATCCCAGTTAGAGGACTGCGTACAGGGGCGTTGTTCTTACAAATTAGAGTCGTTGGTTATTTTGTGTTTTGCATCATAAGGAGAGAAAACTTCTATTGGACAGACTAGAAAAGATCAAAGTCTCATGTGGAAGCCTGTAATCTGCTTTCTTCCCCACATCCCTCTCCCAGTCATTCAAGAGTCAAGGCCTGCCCCCCCCCCCACCCCGCCACCCCCTGCATCCTGTGCTCCATGTCACTGTAGCTGAGATTTTCTGGTCTCTAGTATGGAGACCACAGCCAGAAATGCCTGGAGAGGGGAAGAGAATTTGCCAGTTGGACCAGGTGGGGGTGGGGTAGCCTGGAGGCTTAACAGCAGCTTTTGCAATCCCAGCACCAGGGCCAAGTCTCTTCAATCTTCAAGAGAAGCCAGAGATTTTAACTTGTGTACAAACACAGTTAATTTAAAAGAAAGACCCTGCTTAGCTGTGTGTGCCTGGAGTCCTGTATTTGCAATCTCTGGTGGAGAAGACCTGTTTGCAGTGGCCTCATAGTGCGATCTACCTGCAAGCAGAACCTGACCGGTGCTGGACACTGTTGAAAGCACTGTCCGTCTATGAACTCATTTTATCGTAATCCTGTGAGGTGGGTACCGCTGTCCCACGTATAGATGAAGACCCTTGTGTTCGAGAGAGGAAGCAGCCCAAGGCTCTAGTGGCAGAGCGGGGCCGCACTCACCTGTGGATAATCTGTCCCTTACATGCTGTGCTGTAGTGTTTGCTGAGGTTTGCGCTTGCAGAAGAAAAGGTGCCTTTCTAATCACTTTAGGAGTTAGAGGAAAATCTGTACAATTTAGATGAGTATAGCCTTCTCCCTAGCTCTTCAAAACAATCTGGACTTCCGCTTGGAGAGGAAGGGAGAGGAGGGGCCGGTTTGCTCATCTGACTGTTAGAGCAAGGCTCCCCTGAAGTACGGGAGTGAAAAGCCCTCCTTGTCTAGAGCCTGGCGAGCTGGCCCCTCCCCCAGGAGCAGTCACGAGCCAGTCTTGAGTCTCCACAGAGCTCCAGAAGGCCAGGCAGGAGAACTCCTCATTAACAATGCATCGATTTGTGACTCCACTTTTATAAAAAGCAAAGTTAATCGAGGTCTTTACAGCTTTTTTTTTTTTTTTTTTTTTTTTTTTTAAGGTGTAGTGTTTTTGGTTACTTTGAAGGCACTGAAGAGGAATTAACTTTTAAGATGAGTACAAGGAATCGTCAAATGTGTTGCTGCTAGCACTTTTTCCCCCTTTGGAGGGTGAAAAGAATGTTAAAATTCAGGGGAGATTATCAGGAAGGAGAGTTTCTTCTCAGTTGATAGAACACAGCCAAGAGGAGGAAAATCTTTCACCTAGCTCTGACTTTAATTGTTTCTTATAAAAAAAAAAGATCCCTGTCTTGTCTGAAAAAGAAAGTAAAGCCTTCCATTTTAATCTTGCACTAGAAAGCTCAGGATTATGAGAGGAAAACAGCTATGTAGAAACTTGCGCTCAGAGAAGTGGAGGGCTTGGGCGTTACTCCTCCCTCTGAGGAAAAAGGAAATGATTTGTTGAAAGCCTGTCATGTTTGAGACGCTGTCCATACATGATCTTGCTCGTTCTCACTTCACTTCCACAGGAGTATGGTTTCTCCGAGGTGTTGCAGATTAGGTGTCCTTAATCGCCTGCTACCTGCAGGTCCCTCTTCTGCCCTGAGTCACTACTGGGCCTTCAGAAAAGCGAGCTACTTTCAGAGAAGTCCCGTCTGCTGGACTGCGGAAAGAGGAGGTGGAGGTGGAGGATTGTCTCTGTGATTCTTTTAGCCTGGCAAATACCTGTTATTATTTTATCTGTTTACTTAGAGATTAGGCTATAGGAGATTATGGGAGGACTAAAACTCCTACTGCCCATGTACTCATCGCTAGCACCAGTATCTCCATGTTGAATCCAGATTGTGCATTTCCCCTTCAATATCCTTCCCCTGCTCTCCATCCCAAGTGCTTTTCCATAGCCTTTATTTGCCCCTATCGGCTTTAACTATCACGATGGTCTCTTTAGCTTGACTTCCCTCCTTTAATCTCACTGACTTCCAGACAGTTGCTGATTGAAAATATACTACATCTTTGCTCTTGTGTTTCTTAATCAGCCCTTCATGGCATGCAGAAAGACGTTTAGTGTAAAAGAAAAAGAAGGTAGAGTTTCCCAAGGCCAATTAGTATTACGGGAAGTGGTAGGCGTGAGGTAATCACCTTTAGCTTTTAAGGCTGCACAGCAGTGTGTTCTTGTTAAGAATCAGTGGTCCCAAGTATCCAGGTTCCTTAATACTCATACCAGGCCCCCACGATCTTGCCCTTGCTCAGCTTTCTAGCCTTACTCTGCAGCCGGTTTCCCTGCTGCCTCATCCTACCCACAGGCCTGCCATCCTCTGAGTTCACCCTGTCCTCGATGCTCCTTCTCCTGGGAAGACTTTGACTTCTTGTGAGAACTCACCCTTAATCTCAGCTCAGGTATCAGCTCCTAATAGAAATCACCTCTCTCCCTCTCTCTCCCCCACCTCCCTCTCCAGCCCTTTATCCCTCTCCCTCCCTCTCCTTTCACTGTGTATCCCAACAGCTATCATCTGCAAAACCAGTGCATTTATTTTTTGAAGTGTTTGCCTTCCCATGATATGTTTGGAGAACCTTTGCATTTTAAGTAATGGTAACATAATGTTTATGGCTAATACATGTCCAATGAATAAGATGAATACATTTTACAATTAACCCAAGAGGACAAAGGAGCCCAGCACTGCCTTACTCTCAGCGCTTGTCTTCTGCTCGCTGCAAGAAATTGCAACATAGGATTATTAGACACACAGAAACACTCTGACTCTTAGGCATGGCCCCAGAGGATAGCAGAGCATAGACACACAGAAACACTCTGACTCTTAGGCATGGCCCCAGAGGACCATCCCAATGTAGTTATATTTTTGAAGAGATTAAAATCAGGGGGCTGGGGATTTAGTTTAGCGGCAAAAGTGCCTGCCTGGCAAATGCAAGGTCGTGAGTTCGGTTCCTGGTACCGGAGAAAAAACCAAAAAAAAAATAAATAAAATAAAATAAAAAAATAAAACCAGGCTCTGGAGATAGTTGATATCTTGTTTTTTATCTCTTAATGTTATAGTAATATATTCTTATTATTTTAAATACTCATATAGCTATGGAATATTCCATTATATTATTATTATATTTTTAAAATCTATTTCTTTTCAAACCATGGCTCAAACTCTACCTAGTGGTAGGTTTAGTGGGTAGCAATCAACACTTTTTTTAAAAATTGAAATTGGATACATTATATATAGGAAAGGTATGTTTTATCTCATGAAACTTTTATATATACATGTACTCAAATGCATGTTTGGTGTATATATAAATAAATATTATAATGGAGTTATAATACACTTTGAATTCCTTATTGAGGACATATTTAAAAGCTACCCTTTAACACATTCCTCTACAGGACATGAGGACATTTAGGTTATTTATACACTTTTACTGTGGATTTTTTTTGGGGTAATTTTTTGAGTTTTATTTGCAATATTTATTTTATTTCTAGGGAAACTTTGGGCCAGAGACTGAGTTTTTAGCCTTCTGCTATTGACGGGTAGATTATTGTCTAGAGGGCGCATAGCAAATTAGTCCACCAGCACCATCCTAACCCTAACCCTCAGGTGATGTTTCAGAATCTGGCCCTGACTCACCAACGCTCAGGTGTCAGCGGAGGGAGGAAAGCACACTCCAGACGAGGACGGTACAACAGTCAAAGCAACTGAGACGGGGCTGCCAGAGTGCCTAGTAATTCTGAGGAATAGAGGGCAGTGCTGTGTACGCGTAGCTGTTGAAAAAGAGCAGGAATACAGTAAGACAGTCTATCGACAGAGTCACGGGGTTTTACTGTGTTGCTAAGTTTTTGGTCTTCATTGACAACTGGAGCACCACAGTTTGAAGTGGTGTGAGAAGATGCAGCCTGTATTATAAACAAAATGAAAGGGAAGCTCACCTTTGGTTGTCAGAAGGCTATTTCGATAATTAGGGCAACAGATACTGAGAAGCTGAACCCAGGTCAGGGAAGTGGGCATAGAAGCAGCATCAGGCAGAAAGCCGTCTCTCACACACAGTCAGGAGGGCTTGTGACTCTTTGGTGGGGGATGAGGAAGGAAGCAATCGAAGATGGCTTGGGGCTTACTAGATGGCTTGGAGTTTATAAGTAACTTGCAGAAGGAACGGGGATTGAGGATTGGGATACTGATTCTCTGGCTCATGGGCAGCTGTGATGGAATCCAGTCTCCCCTTCCAATGGAGAAATGATAGTGCCACTACCCCACCTGTTCTGTGAGAGGTTACAGAGCTTGTCAGCCTCTCACCTTGATTTAGTGTTTTAACCTCTCTGGTGGTCTTGTTTTGAAAGTGTTTCTAGAACAATTTGCTAATGTCATGGTGTAGGATGCAAGTGTAGGACCACTGAGAACCAGACATTTTTTTCCATCTCACTGTATCATTTGCAAAACCTCAGAAAGCCATTTCTGATGGAAAAAACTTGGAAACTAATAACTGGTTGAGGTGTAGGGCAAGGACAGAGATCTCTTTGATGTTAGACACAAATTTTGCCTGGGAGAAGAACTATGAACAAGTTTAATATTTTAAAGGCACTTATGAATGTCAGGGAAAAGGGTAGATGTGTCATCTTCTTTTGTTCCATAGTTCTACTTAATAGACAGAGACACACAAGGGAGAATATTTACCTCTACATATGAAGCAACTGAGACAAACCAGAAACAAATTCTCCACAAATATTAACTGAATGCTTGCTATGTGCCAGAGACCTTTCTAGGTGCTGTACAGTACAAACAACACAACATTTCTTTTCCTCAAATAAATATACATTTTAGAGATTCTAATATCAGTCAGGATTAGGAAAGATATCCAGGCAATGCTAGATCATAGATATAGGTAGCACTCTCAAAGTTTTCTTTACCATTCTAGATTCTAGATAAATGGGAGATTGTGGTTTTGAAGCTATTGAGGCTGATTAGTCTTTCAGTAAAAAATCTACCTCGGATGGAACATGCATAAGGTCTGTAATATGTGCATATGACTCTGATTCCTCTTTAAGTATGCAGAGTGTGTGGCAGGTTGGATTTAGAAGTCAATACCTCCTTAAGCTGATCAGCTGGGTAACCTTGGCCAATGTTAACTTTGCTAGCCTGGTCTCACTTCTATAAAATAAACACGATGATATCTGTTCCAGTCATCATACAGTTAGAAATTTCAAGTGAGATGACAAATATGAAAATGACTTTCAAAGTACAAAAGATAAACTAATGTGCGATTATAATTCCCCATAATGTTATTTGGTTTTTTTGTTTTTTGTTTTTCTTCCGGTACCAGGGATCGAACTCACGACCTTGCACTTGCCAGGCAGGTGCTTTGCCTCTGAGCTAAATCCCCAGCCCCCCCATAATGTTATATAGGCCCCGAAATAGCTTGTGTAGATCTTAGGCCAGTTGGGTTCATGACTGTTGATTTGGGAAAGGGAAAATGAGCATGTCATTAGGGGTTGCGTGGCACTGAGACAGTCCTGCCTCGGGGGGTAATTGGAGGCACTGGGGAGGTACTAGATTCCAACAGGAAAGACTTTGGAGAATTCTCCTTTACAGCCTTCCACTGCCCAGTAATTGGCACACAGCTGTAGTCCTGTGACACTTCCTGAGTGGTTGGTAGTCACAGGAGTGTGGTGGGTGAGAAACACTCTGCTCAGCAGACGTTACCTGTAATGTAAGATAAAATGAGGCAATGGCTTCCATTCTCGCTCTGTAATGTTTTATCCAGGGTATGATGTAGGCGATGCCCTGCATTATATGATGCGTATTGTACTGTTTCTCGATACTTTCCGATCTTGGGCATTGTTTGTGTTCAGTAACTAAGAGTAACGCTCGCTGCAAAGTGTAGGAAACTGCCTCCCATACACATTCGCCCTTTGGTTTTCCACAGAACGTGCGATGTGACCGGTTAGTAACAACACCACGCTCACAAACCTCTGATGAAAATCAGTTTTCTGTGCCACAGAATTCTTGTTTGCGTTGAGTTGCTGCGCGTCTGTAAATTAAAAGCCAGTTAAAATATCAGTGAGAGCGCCCACTCTGTGCTCCGTGCTGCCACCGTGTGGTGCAGGGGAGATGGAGCGCGGTGGGGCGCACTAGGATAGGAGCAAGCCAGCCCTGCTGCATAACTTTTTATACTCATAAAACCTACCTGGCCGCTACGACTGAGTGGTTAAATAACGTGTATGAGACATATTCGTAAAATCTATAGAGTAACCCTAAAATAGAGTTAGACAGCTTGGAACCGTGTGTTATTAGCAGCGGTGGTAAGGACGGCTTGATCCTGTGGCAGCTTGCCCCGGACTCCGGCCTTTTGTGCTTCTGGGTCAGGCACGTCCACAAGAGAGAACTTGGAGCAAGGAGCTTTGAAGGCAGAAGTGAAATGCAGGCCCTTGTGCTCAGAAAGCTGAGCAGGACTCCGGGGCTACCACAGTGCGTACTGTTGCTCTTCTGCTTTGCTTTTGCCGGAGTTCAGCAGCGACAGGGCCGGCTCCTCTTTCTGTTCCCACCAATTTCCTCAGCCTCTTCGAGTTCCCAGCCAAGCACGAGTGCAGCTCTGTTGAGGGGCCTGGCTTTTTCTTGGCCCTCTGACAATGTGGGCTAAGTGGTACGAAAAACTGCTGTGGACTCCAGTTGTCCTGGTTTGGGCTCTGCTCCACCCTTTATTTCCCCGCTGCCCACTGTTCTGATCTAGCACTTGAGATCACAGCGAGAGGCAGAAGAAGTCTTCCTTCTCAGTTCCCCTTTGTGGCTCCTGACTAGGGACTTTTCTCTCATCTTCTACTCTCCCCTTGCACAAATTTACTTACCCGGCTTTCTCCACAGTTGCATCAGGTCTAATCCCTACAGTCAGCCCTTAACTATAATAAACCCATCATATGGTCCTGCTTTGTATAATAAACCTGTGCTATGGTTCTGTTTGCCTGATCTTTCTGTCCAGGATACACACATGAAGAGACTTTTCTGAGAGTTTTACAAACATTTGTGAATTCAGCTTACACCACAAGCCTGGGAAACAGGTCTGTTTTACTGATATATTGTAAATGAGGGAATTGAAGTACAGGAAGGTTAAGTAATTTGCTTAGCATTACAGAAGCACTAAATGAATCACCGCTTTAGATTCTGTGCTATTCTTATCCGTGTTCATCTCTCCTGCTTGTTTTTGCTTCACTATTGTTATTGGAGTTCAGGGTCAGGCGACAGCTGTGAGACCTGAAGTTACCTCCACTTGAGTGGAACAGCTGAGACGGAGAGTCCTGGTCTTGAATTCACACCCAATGTGAACTCTAGACTGAGACGCCAGCTCACAAGGAAGAAAGGGCAGGGAGGATGGTGACATTAACACCAAGGTGCAGGGGGTTTGATGGAGGAATAGGGTTAGATGCTCAGAGGAAGCTCTGAGTTGGTAGTCAGTATGGATGGGATCTGGCCACAGGTGTTTCTGAAGCTGGTTAAAAACCTTGCAGGAGGGGCTGGGGATTTAGCTCAGCGGCAAAGCGCCTGCCTGGCAAGCGCAAGGTCGTGAGTTCGGTTCCCGGTATTGGAGAAAAACTAAAAAACAAAAACAAAAAAAACAAAAACAACAACAACAACAAAAAACCTTACAGGTTCAGGAGCACGCATCTAATGCAGTTCCATTCCTGTGAAACCATGATTAGAGTGTAAGTAAGAAAAAACTGGTCCTCAAGATCTGCCTGTAGGGGTGGCTCTTAATATCAACCTTCTATGGGACTGCAGGTCTAGTGTCTAGGGCCCATTTAAATTTACAAGTGACTGTAAAATGGATACATGTGATCGGTGCCACATCTCCCCCTTTGAGGACTCACCTGTGATTCCCTGGACTCAGACAGAGCTGGACCAGGCCCCTCCTTCCATTCCCAGGCCAGAGAGGGTCATGTGACAGAGGCCTCAGTGGTCAGAGCTTTGTTTGCTACTGAAGACAGTGCTGGCTGCATTCCTGTAGCCCCAGCGACAGAGTCAGGGTTGACAATGTGCCATTAGGAGGACCAGTTAAGGATTCAGAGTAATGTCTTTCCTCTGTAAGTATAGCATAAGTTGGAACTACCTCTGGGCTATCTTTCGCAACCAAATGAGGGTATCTCTCTTTTCTGGAGAGGATGAGCCCAAGACAAAGAAAAGCAAAACTGATACAACCTAAGCAGAAATATTTGAGTTCCTGGATTCAATCATATGTGGACAAAAAAATGAGCATTAGATTTGTGTCATCTAATATGATCAGCACTAAGACCCAAAAGTATCAAGCACTTGAAATATTACTAGTCTGTGTTAGCTTTCTGTCACTATGACAAAATACCAGAGAAAATAAATTTAAGGAGGGAAGGTTTATTTGGGCTCATGGTTTCAGAGATTCTAACCCATGGTCAACTGGCTCTGTTACTTGTGGGCCTGTGGATGGACCACAGGGTGGGCAGTGCCTGGTGGAACAAAGCTGCTCAGCTCCTGATGGGAAGGAAGTAAGAGGAGAGGGGGAGGGGAAGGGAAGGGGAGGGAGAGGGGAGGGGGAGAGGCAGAGAGCAAGAGGGAGAGAGAGACTGAGTAGTCACTAGGTCCCAGTATCTCATCAAGGACATTCACCCAGTGTCCTAACTCCCTTCCTCCCATTAGCCCTCATCTTTTAAAGCTTCTACCATCTTCCACTAGTACCATGGGTAATGATCAAACTTCTAATATGTGTGGCTTTTGGGGGATGTTCCAGGTACAAAAGGTTACATAGTCCAAACTGAGATATCTTGGATATATAAAATCCACACTGTTTTTTTTTTTTTTTTTAAGATTTAGTGTTAAAATTTAAATATATCATAATTTTAACATTCTAAACACATGTTAAAAATAGTGGTTTTGGATACATAGGATTAATAAAATATTTTACTAAAGCTAATTTTAGTTTGCTTCCCTAACTTTTCAAAAAAAAACATGTCTACTAACAATGTTTCATTTTTTTATGTCTCCTACTCTCTTTCTATTGGTTAATGCATCTCGACTATATGTGCTAATATGTTCTCTTTTTTTGCAGATTCTAATTTGAGGAAAGTCTTGTTGCTTATGAGTTACAAACAACAGGTACAGATTGGGCCCCAGCTTGAGAATTTAGGAAGACGCAGGAATGTGGGAGACACACTACATAAATCATCAGAGGGAGGCCACCGAACACCAGCTCTCTAGCTATGTAGCTTGTTATCATGGACTGATCAGGCCCACAGCTGTTTGCTATAAACATATGTACAACAAATGACTTAAATAAAGCGGGACAATGGAATGTGGTGAGTCCAGGAAGGTCGAAACTCTCTGATAGAAAAGAAGAGCTCCACAGGATACCTTATATTTATTTGGTTTTCAAACAAAGGAAGGGGATACTGAGGCAAGGCAGTCACTGAGCAGGACCTTGGGAAGTCAGTTCAAAGACTTCTTCAGGCAGTAAATTTGCCAATTAAGAGAACTGTTTGATCTCTAAGGTTGGCAACTTTATTGCTCTGGAATAGGGAGTGTCAGCAGCCCATGTCCTGGGCTGCCTCAGCTGTGGTGTTATCTTGACTTCAGAGCACTGTGAATAGAAGCTTTTCCAGCACAGCCAGAGGTCCCTTCATGGTCAACAATTTAACCCTTTTACAGCCTGGTCTCAGATAGCTTCTGTGATTTCCTAAATTTTTCTCATTTCTCTTCTGAGCACTAGACACAAATTTCCTAATGTCAGCTAGATATTTCTCTTTAGCCATTCTACCACTATGAAGTGCATAGGTTCATAGTAAACCTTCAGGTTTCTCTGCTCAGTCATACTCAAAGATCCAGTCACCCTGGACCTTGCCTCTGTCTCAACCTTGACTTGAAGTCAGAACAGACTTTTGAGTCTGAATGAAGTTTAAGGTGCTCTTGTTTGGTCTAAGTTCATTTTACTGATGTGAAAGCTGCGTAGTCAGAAAACCAGTTCTGTTATTATTCCCCGTAGTATTCACGTGTCCTGGCTGTGCCCCAGTGACAGAAGCAAAGAATTTCTGTCTTCTACCCCTATGTTGGTTGCACCTCCTTAGTCTCATTTTGTGATCGCTCAGGTAAAACCGTATGCTTGGTTGCACTGCCCTCTTGTGGCACCAGCGGGGGTTGGTTAATAGCACTGACACCAGGAGTCACCTAAAGGGAAGTAGGCAAGGATTTGAGAAGTTATATTAATTTTGTTTCCATCTGCTTATCTGCTCTCATAAAAATATGAAATGTTTTATGATGGATTTACTTACCAAATTAAAATTAGGGAGCAAGCCATAGTCAATAAGTTAAAGTTAATTTAAACTTGTCCTTCAGTGTTAAGTATGAAAGAGGAAAAGCAGAGAAAGGAGTGATTAAGAGTAAGACACAAAGACCTCCAGAGTGAGGCAGAGGAAGAACAACTAAAGCATATTTTAGAGAGAGAGAGACAAGGTAAGATACAGAGAGAACACAAACACAGCAAAATAGGTCTTTAAACGTAAAAGGCAATCACTGTGGGGTGTGGGTTCTTCAGAGGCCAACACCTCTTCCTAGGCAGGGCTTCAGCAGGTCAGGACAGGACTGCGGTCATCTTTGGGTGGCAGCTTAGTAAATGTTTTCCTATGTAATGGAGCGATCAGGGCTTTCAGGAGCTATGGGTCAGCCTGATAAGGGTGGGCAGGCAAGGCAGGGTGGATGGTTTGAAGTATACCTGGTGCTCTTCCCACAGTGCCTCTGGCTTAGCTCCAACGAGTGTCTCTCAGATTCCCACAGAAGGCAGTGTGAGCAGTGGAGGGCAGGGGACGCTGGAAGCAGTGATAAGGCAAGTCCACCATTTCTTTAGTCAGCTCAGACTGTCATGACAAAATACACAGACTGGGTGACTTTTCAGAAATTCAGTTTCTCACAGTTCTAGAGCATGGAGGTCCCAGATGAAGGTACAAGGACTTCTGATGAGGCCTCTTGTTATAGTCTGGGTTTGCAAGGGAATATATTTAATATAGGACATAAAATTTATAGGATTTTTAAAAATAATATTCACCCAAAAAGTCAAATGCGGAGGAATGCCAGAGATCTGTCCACATACTGGAGACCCAAAAAATCCAGCTGAGGGCCTGGATCCTACAGAATTGTCCTACATAAGTTCAGCTGGAGGCCTAGAGCCCACGACAATGTCTCATAAAAGTCTGTACCAAGGATCTGCACAAGGAAGGCCCAAAGGTCAGTGGTGGAAGCTAGAAAGTCTGTGCCAGCAGGTTGAAGGATCTGCTAGCAGGCTGAGGGATCTGCACTGCAGCCAGGAAGCAACGCTCAAGGTAAGGACCAGAACTTTCCCAAAGAGAATCACAGTCATCCTCAGCAGCAGTGAGGACACAATTAGTTAGTCCTCCGCACCTCTCTTCCTGCCTTGCAGATGGCTGCCTTCTCATTGTGTCCTCACATGGCCTTTCCTTCATGTGTAAACAAGGAGAGGGAGGGAGAGAGGGAGAGGGAGAGGGAGAGAAATCTGGTGTCCTTTCTTCTTCTTATAAGTATGCTAGTCCTAGCAGATTAGAGCCCTATCCTGGGGCCCCATTTAATTTTAACCACTCCTCCAACGGCCCTATCTCCAAGTACAGTCATGCTGGAGGACACAAAGAACACAGGAGAATGCTGGTGAGAAAGTGCTCTCTAGGCAGCATGGAAAGACCAGGAAGCACCGGGGAATGGGGGATGATGGCAATATGGCAATGACTGGGTAAGAGGAGATGGCCGGGAAGGACGAGGTCAGCCTGTATTTGTTATGTTCAGGTCCTTATGTCCTCTGCCATGGAACAGCAATAGGAAGAAAGCGTGACTCCAGCCCCAAGGAGATCAGAGGTGAGATTTTCTTCACCACCGTAAAGGTGAACTTGTAACAACACTCAAGCATCGTGATCCCATCAAGAACTTTGTCATGAAAGAGAGGCACTGTAGGCTGGGGGTATAGCTCAGAGGCCCAAGCAGCTGCCTGGCAAGCACAAGGACCTGAGTTCGATTTCCAGTACAAAAAAAAAGACATGAAAAAAAAAAAAAAAAAAAAGGAAGAGAGGAGCTCTGGCAGAACTTGGTTCTAGAATATCCACTGGCGGGGCTGGGTGTTCATTTTAAAGGATTGTCCACACTCAGGTGTTGATAAGAGGGGACTCAGGCTTGGTGACAGTGGTGTACAGACATTCAGGAAGTGATGCGTCCTGATGGTCTTGTG
>NW_004955427.1:18673607-18675870 GCF_000276665.1 Chinchilla lanigera | reverse complement strand
CCTGGCAAGCACAAGGACCTGAGTTCGATTTCCAAAACAAAAAAAAAAAAAAAAAAAAAAAAAAAAAAAAAAAGGAAGAGAGGAGCTCTGGCAGAACTTGGTTCTAGCATTTTCACTGGCATCCCTTGGTTTTCATTTTAAAAGATTGTCCACACTCAGGTGTTGATAAGAGGGGACTCAGGCTTGGTGACAGTGGTGTACAGACATTCAGCAAGTGATGCATCCTGATGGTCTTGTGGGGATTGCCTCAGAGTAGGAGAGAGAAACACATACACACACCCCCTCTGGATATAATAACCTGGAGGTACTTTTCATAGTGGAGAACTTTCATGATCAGACTTTCTGGTTTATCACTGTTAAAGTCCTTATGCCAGATGATATTTCCCAGTTGCAGGTATGTGGTTGATTAACTAATGGTCAACTTGTAACATCCAGCTGAACTGAATCAGCGTGGTCCTGGGTATGGAAGGTCCACCTGAGGATTGCTGCCAACAGCAGAAAAGGAGAACTAGAGGGGAAGATGGTGCACGGTTGATTCTCCTGGAGAACTTGTCACGCTGGATTTCCTGTTATGAACTCAGCTGTTCTCATCATTGGAGGAGCTCAGGTCCTTGCTGTCCCTGAGGATGGCTGCGATTTTCTTTGGGGAAACTCAGGTGCTTACCTTGAGCGTCACTTCCTGGCTCCAGTGCAGATACCTCAGCCTGCTGACATAGATCCTTCATCCCACTGATGAAGACTTTCTAGCTTGTACTGCTGACTTTTGAGCCTTCCCAGTGCAGATCCTCAGTACACAGTTGTGTGATACATTGTTGTGGCCTCTAGGCCTCCAGCTGGTCTCGTGAAAGACCTTGCCATGTGCTCTTGGCCTCCAGCTGGACTTGTGTAGGACACTGCTGTGGGATCCATGTCCTCAGCTGGATTCTTTGGGTCTCTAGTATTTGGACAGATCTCTGGCATTTCCTCTGCATTTGACTTTTTGGGTGAATATGGTAAAATAAACCTGTAAATTATGGGTGCTGTATTAAATCTGTCCCTTTGCAAGCCCTGATTCTAACAGGGAATTTCTGCCTCAGTTATTCCTGAGCCCAGAGAACAACCTGGACCCTTCATCTTGGGTTATCTTCTTCTCAAGGTGTCATATTCCCAAAGTCTCATGTTGATACACATTATTGTTCTCATTCTATTTGGTGTACAGTTGAAAGCCTGGCCCCTGGCAGAGAAGGGGATTTCTTTGCAAGTTTTGCAATTGCTAACTATAGTGGTTGTTAAGATAACTCAGTGTTCTGAGTTCTGAGGCTACTATACCCCAAGACTCTACTCCATGTGCTACAGCTTATTGTGAGATTGGCAGCCAATCCTGGGTCTTGAAATTGTGGTTTGTGCTTCTGAAGACACTTCTTTCCTGAGACTCTGTAGAGCAGCTGGCTCCATCTGTACCTTGCAACCTCTGCAGCCTCAGAGACTCAACTGATCCTTTGTTGCTTATTGATGTCATAGCAGGAGAAGCAATTCATCAGGCCATCCTCATAGAAGAAATGGTCCCAGAATTTTGTAAAGTCAGATCCCTTTTAACTTTAAGGTAGTTCTTGGCTTTTTCTACAAAGGACCAGAACAAAAATGTTTTAGTTTTGTGGGTCAGTCTCTGTTGCAACTACTCACACAATAAATCACATTGTATCATTAAAGCAACCATAAACAATATGTAAGTGAATAAACATGGTTATTTTCTAAAAAAAACCCTATTTATAAAATCAGGGAATTGTTTAGATTTGGCCCACAGGATGCTGACTCCTTATATAAAACATATTTTATAGCCTTCTCTGCTTTTAACCTTCTACCATCCCTACAATGACCTATATTAAAAATATAAGATATTTGTTTTCAGGGTTGCTGTGGTCTCAGGCCTTGTTTAGCTGATGTGTACCTCAGTCACCCAGCATTTAAATAACCTTCTGGGCATGAGTTACTGAAATGAATCCTAAATGTTACTGCCACACACAATCCTGTATCAATGGACAACTCAAGCACCAAGATGAGATCACTTCTACCTAGCAAGTATGGGGACATGGGAACAACCCAATTCCAGCTATACCCATTAGGGTATTAGGTATTAGGTGGCATGAGTCTAGGAAATGTTTCTGGTTAAAAACAGAATTAAGAATATCACTAAGTAACATTAGAGAAATATAGGATGGTCAAATGCAGAGATAATTTTGTTGGAGGTTGTTGTTTTGCCTTCCTACCAGTTAGGAATAAGGAC
>NW_004955427.1:18609915-18668158 GCF_000276665.1 Chinchilla lanigera | reverse complement strand
GTGTTGAAGTCCCCTTTTACAATTGTTTTATTGCTTATTTGATTTTTCATGTCTTTAAAATTTGCCTTATATAATTGGATGCTTGGTGCATATATATTTATGATTGTTATCTCTTCCCTTTCAGTTTTTCCCTCACAAGAATGTAGTTTCCTTTATCTCTTTTGATCATTCTTAGTTTGAAGTTGACATTGTCTGCAAACAGAATAGATACCTCTACTTTTTTCTGGGTTCCTGTCACATGGAGTATTGTTTTTCATCCTTTGACTTTCACTCTATAAATTTCCTTTTGAGTTAAATGTGTTTCTTATATACAGCATATTGTCAGATTTTGTTTCTTGGTCCACTCTACCAGTCTACTTCTTTTCATTGGGTGAATTGAGGCCATTTACATTAATGGTTATAACTGATATGTATTGGCTTATCTTTGTTATGTTGTGTTCCTGCTCTTGGTTCCCTACTTTTTTCCCCTCTGTTTATTTGCTTGCTGTGTTTGGTGGTCCCATTTTACCATTGTTCTTGAAATTGTAATCATTTTTATCTCTTTCTAGAATATCTTTCAGTAGTCTTTGTAGGTTTGGTTTGGCAGTCATGAATTTCTTCAGTTGTTCATAGAAGTATTCTATTTCTCCATTAATTTTGAAGGATAGTTTTGCATGGTACATCAGTCTGGGTTGGAAGCTGTTTTCTTTCAGCACCTGAAATACTTCACTTGAAGCTCTTTTTGACTTGATGGTTTGTATTGGGAGATCTGCCGTAATTCTGATGGGCTTTCCTTTACAGGTGATTTGTTTCTTTTCTCTGATAGCTTTTAATATTCTGTTCCTTTGCTGAATTTCTGTAATCTTGATCATTACATGTCTGGGTGTAGATTTATTTTTGCTATGGGTATTTGGAGTTCTATATGCCTCACTTATTATATGTCAGATTTTTTTTCCATGCTTGGGAAATTTTCTGCTATTACTTGTGCAAATAGTCTTTTTATGTCATTTGTTTCATTAACACCTATCAATCTAATATTGTTTTTCTTTGCATCATTTTGCAGCTGTTGAATTGTTATTTCCTGATTCCTTGTTATTTTTAAGAGATTTTTCCTTTTACAGGCATTAGCTACAATGCTGTCTTCAAGGTCTGAAAGTCTATCTTCAGTTTCCTTCAAGTGGTTTTGCCAGCTTTTAATGGAATTTTAAATTTCTTGCATATCTACTTGAATTTTTTTCATGCATTCTAATTCTTTCCTATATTATTCATTCAGAGTTTTTATGATTTTTCAATACTCTTGTATTTTTTATCTATATTTTCTTTACACATGCTGAGCAATTCTTTCATTATGGTTGCCCTGTCTTTTTATACCTGATACATTATTTCTGATCTGATTTCTTCTATAGCCTGCTGGAGTTGTTGCTTTACTTCAGTTGCTATCATTTCAGAAATTTCAGGTGTGTGACTTCCAAGCTCTTTTTTTTTTTTTTTTCTTCCAAGCTCTTTTATGTTGATATCTCCTGGACTTGTTCTGGGTAGGGTGGAGGTCTAAGAGTTCATTTTGTTCCTTCATTTTGTCATTTTTGAAGATTTCAAGGTTCCCCAGGGCTCAGTGTCACTCCTGCCATGGTGGAAGGGTGGGGTGCAGAGTCGCTCCCCTCCCAGGCAGCTCACCAAATGCCCTGATGTTGGAGACCACTACAAAGTGGCTCTGAGCTAGATTTTATATTAACCAGTTGGCTTTCCGTGTTTACTTTTGAGTTGTCTGAAGCTTAGACACTTTGTCTGAAGATAGACAGTGGACTCATAGTAAGTAAACCTCTGTGAGTCCCTGGTCACTCTGAGGCTTGTATTGGCCTGTGAAGATGTGACTCCTCAAAGGACAAAGTAAGGCCACAGCTGAAGACATTTGGCTGCAAACCCAATTAACTACAAGGAGACTGCAGGTACAGGCTCCACACTCCTACAATAAATACCAAGCTAAAGATAAGGTAGTTCTCCTAACTGACATAATTTACTATACTTGGGAAAATTCTCCCAAGGTCCTGCGAGATTCCTGTGTTTTCTTGAGTATCCTTCTCCTTTGTTTGAAAATCAAATAAATATGGGCTTCCTGGAGAAGTCTTTGTCTAGACTCAGAGAATATTGAAACTGTAAGAGAGTTAGTCCCTCCTGGAACCCTGAAATCATTTCAATTGTGTCATTTATTTAAGCCTTCTCATTCCACTTGCTTGGGAGATTGCGGGCTGGTTATTTAACCTGATATCCCCAGCTTCCCTGGGTCTCAGCACCCCTCTGTGATGGTGGGAGTCGGGTGGATTGTGGAGTCTCTCCCCTCCTGGACAGCTCACTGAAGGTCCCGAGTTTCCTAGGAACTCAGTGTCACTCCTGGGATGGTGGCAGGAGGCAGTGTTCAGTCTCTCCCCTCTTGGGCAGCTCACCAAGTGTCCCAAGTTTCCCTGGGGTTGTGCTTTGCTCTTGCAATGTTGTGTTGGAGGGGTGGAGAGTGGCTCTCTGAGGCTCCTGAAGCTCTCCAGGGCTCAGACTCACTCCTGCAATGTGTAGGTGGGCAGGGTGTAGCTCACTGTCTTTTTGTTCTTATGTGGTTTCACTTTTTTTTTTGGTGTTTTGAGACATAATATCACTATGCAGTTCAGGCTGGTCTTGAACTCGCTTTGTAGCTCAGGTTGGCCTTGAACTCACAATGATCTTCCTGCCTCCACCTCCTGAGTGCTGGGATTACAGGTGTTGCCACCAGATCTGGCTTAATTTTTTATACTGAACTCTCTAATCTATTTGAGAGTTACCTTTGTGGAAGGGTAGACTCAATTTTATTTTATTTTCTAATAGTTATCTAGATGTCTCAATGTTTTATTAAAATGTCACCTTTTCCTAGGATTTGAGATGCAGTTTTTTCATATATCAAATTGTCACATGCACTTAAGTCTATTTCTAAATTTTCTTTTCTGTATATCTACTCAGGTTTGATTATCATAGTGCCCTTCTTTGTCGGGGTGGGAGGACCAGGGCCTTGTACATGTAAGGCAAATGTTCTACCACTGAGCTATATTCCCAGCCCCACACTGTTTTAATTTTGAAGGCTGATAGTTTAATATTTATTAAATATATTAATGTATTTAATGTATTATATCCTTGCCTCTCCCCATTGCTCTTCTTTTATCAAGATTTTTTTCTGGCTTTCTTTTCTTGTTTGTTCTATAATTAACTTGTAGAAAACAAACAGTTCTCCTGGCATTTTTGCAGGGTTCCATTACATTGATAAATTAACTCTGGAGTAAGGTATTTATAATACTGGATTTTCTTATTCAAGAATGTGGCATACTTTTCTATTTTTTGTATTTATATTCTATCTTTCATGAATATTTATAATTTTTATTTTACTTCAATTCAAAGAATGTCCTTATTGGGTGGATCTGCTGGTGCTGGGCTGTCTTGATTTTTATATATCTGAAAATGTTGTAACTTGTCTTCATTTATGAAGAATATTTTCACTGTTTGTGGAATTCTGGGTTCATGGTACTTATTTTTTTCTTTTAGCATCTTAAATATGTCATTCCGTTAAGCTTCTGGTTTGCATTGTTCCTAATGAGAATTCAGTGATAATTCTTAGTATTTTGTATCTTTTAAATTATTTATAGCTACTTGACTGTGTTGAGCTTAGGTGTTTTTATTCTTTATGTTCATTCTGGTTGTGGTGTATTGCACTTCTTTAGTCTGTGGGTTGATAATTTTCATCAAATGTGGAAAATTTTTAGCCATTTTTCAGGTATCTTTTCTAAAAAAATTATATTTCACATCTCCTACTGGAAATTCAATCACATGTTTATTATACTGTTTGATATTTCCCCATAGTTACTGAAGTTCTATTTGTTTTCCTGCTTTCCTCCTCATCCATTTCCATGCTTCAGTTTGAGTAGTTGTTGTAATGATTGATACATTGTGTCAACCTGTGAAGTTTAGAAGTTTAACTAAGCAACTCAGCAGGGGGCCAGGGTCCTCACTTTAAAGATCCTCATTCTGTGTCAGAGGAGACAGGGAAATGGTATAAGTGGGGCAGGGGCGGGGATAGCCTGCTTACGATGTAAGAGAGGAGAAGAGGCTTTCTCTCCCTTTTGCTCTTGTTGCTTTTGGTGTCTTCTGGAGCCTCAAACTCTTGCCCCTATCCCATGCCACCCTGCCTTGGAGCCAGCCAATTGAGGACTGAAACTCCCATAAACTGTGAGCAAAATAAACCTTTCCTCCTTTAACTTTGGGTGTTGGGTATTTTATCCCAGCAAGGAAAAAGTAATGATTTATTTTGAATCGTGTTTCAGTCCGTGGTCCCTGGCTTCAGAGAAGACACAGCATAGCAGAGGCACTTGGTGGAGGAAGAAACTGCTCACATCAGGGTGGCTAGGAAGCAGAGAGAAGAAAGGAGGGAGCCAGGGTGGAAGCTATACCCTTCTGGGTTGTGTCCACAGTGATTAATCTCTTCCCATAAGATCCTCCCTCCTAACAGCATGTCAGCCATAATGTCCCTATTATCCAGTCACCTTCCAGAAAGCTTCTCCCACTGTGGTCACATAAATGTTTGGGGAGACATTAGACATAAACTATAGCAGTAGTTTTCTTTGACTTGTCTTTATGTCCACTGATATTTTTTCCTCACTATCTAGGTTGCTGTTAGGTCTATTTGGTGCATCTTTTAAAATTTCATTTCAGTTACCAACTTTAAGTTTTTCAGTTCTTTTTCCTAGGTTCCACATATCCTTTGAGATTCCTTATGTCTACATTCATTATATATGTTTTTCTTTTGTATCCTTAAAAAATTTATACTAGCCATTTACAGTTGTTTGCTAATTGCAACATCTCTGCTATCCCTGGACCTGTTTCTATTGATTCTTCTTGTTATAAATCACATTTTCTTACTTCTCAAGGCATAATTTTTCATTGTGTTTCAGACACCATGGATGCTACATATTTTAAAGGCTTTGCTTTGATTGTCTTCTTTGAAAGAAGTATTGGTTTTCTTCTGTCAGGCAGTTAATTTAATGAAGGATAATTTTGTTATGTTAGGATAAATAACTCCTCTCTGACTTTTTTGAGGCCTCTGTTGAATCCTGGTGTGTGTGATTGTAGAAGAACTTTTGTGTTCAAAATGTTTCAAAACTCAAATATGCCAATAGTTTGCAGTATTCCTCCTTCTTCTGTAAACAGGCTTGTACCAGAGGTATAAGCTATAGCCATTCTGTTTTTGTTTCCAGTTAGTTCCCATATTTGTACAGTTCCACTCACAAAAGATGCCTGCACTACCTATTAAATGGTATAAAAGTAACTTCCTCTATTAGCTCAGAGTTTAGACTTTGGAGTACCCAGCTCCTCTGAGCCTGCTGGTGTAATGAAACTTGGTTCCCTGCACTTCTCTGAGCTCCAGTCAGTTTCTTCACCTCTGGCAAACCTAAAATTGTTGTAACATTATGACTTGTGTCTAGATGTTTCCCCAAAGCCTAATGTGTTCATAGGTGGGAGTTTGGGGAGGTAGCTGGGTCTAGAATGTGTGATGCTGGGATTAAAGGTATGTGATTACTAAATTAATCCACTTATTGGTCTAGCATAGTTCGGGTGTGGATAATGGGAAGGTCCACCCTGGGTATGGGTGGCACCACCTGAAAGGTGTGTAGTCTGGAAGGGATTAAAAGGAGTGGCTTCTGCTGCTGCAGCTTGGTGCTTGCTGTTTTGTTGTCTCCTGTCTGCTTATCATGAACTATTTCTCCTCTGTGATACCCTTCTGCCATGCCACCCTGCCTTGGAATCAGTTGATTGTGAACTGTACAAATTGTAATTCAAAATAAATCTTTCCTTTTTACCTTTGGGTGTTGGGTATTTTGTCTCAGCAATGAGAAAAGTAACTAAGACAATTACTATGGGAGTATCTGTCTGGAATCAGTCACTGTCATGATCAGAAGCAGAGGTATGACCTGGATGTTTTATCTGCATTTCCTTATTAATTGCATGGTGTTCAGAAGAATACCACATAAATTTTAAAAAGGAAAAACCCCCACAAGTCTGTTCTGCTTCCATTATCCTGCAATATTCTGAAGTTTTCATCCATGGAGTTGACTCCAAGTATGTGTTTACCTCTCTAGCAATGCTGTAAACCATTTCAGCTCTCACAGTTTGCCTTAGAATTCTGGCAATTTGCTACACTTGTTTCTGAGGTTGTTGTTCTTTTGACCCTCAACCCTTGAGGGACTCTCCCCTTGTCTACTTTTCTCTGTATACTGGGCTCTAGCTCTAAAACATGTGCTGCAGCTGTGCCCTTGCCTACCTGGTCCTTGTGTTTGGGTATACCATCAGCTGAGAGAAGATTCAGTTCTTCCCAAAATAGGATGAGAGAAATAAGTGTCTTCAGTCTCTACAGTCCATGGTGGGGTGGAAAGACATTTCAGTTCCTGTGGGCACTGTGTGAAAATTCAGTCCCTACGGTTGTTGCTGCTGACAGCACATCCTTTGCTTCAAACCACACAGGGGTTAATAGGGATTTTGCCCTGAATATCCTGTCCTTTGTGCCAATGAGGTTGTCATTTCTTGGAATTGTAGATTTATCTAATTTAGTTGCTTAATTCCCATAGAGAAGCCACATAGTTTCTCATGTTCATGCTGAGACATTCTTTCTAAAGGCCTTTAACAAAGACAGCATCCCCATTCCCAGCCTTTCTTTCTCCTCAGCTGGTCAGCCTGGTACAAATGTGCAACTGTCCTGCCAAATGGGCAGAATTATGCTGATTCCTCTTATTACTTTATCCTGGGCAGAAACTGAATTTATGGTGATATTCATTCATAATTTTAATTTGTCTTCATTGCCTAATGAAATGCTTAGCTTCTCCCAATTTACTTATAGAAAACTGCATGCCATAGGATAGCATGAGTGATTTTTGTGTGTCATGGCCTTTAGCAGAAATCTGCAAATGTTACATGCTTTTCCCTCACATCTTTTAGAAAGGGCATGGAGAGATCCTGCTATACCTTTCTAACAGATAATGATTACTTTCTATTAGCTCTCTCTTGTTCCATCAGGTTGAAAAATCCTCATGTAATGGTGTCAGAAGATATAAGCAGGATTTTGAACATTTTCTGGAGAAATCAGACATCATTTAATGTTGATGCATTGTGACTTCACTCTGAGAAGTTTTACAGAAAATTACCAGGCTATTTATTGCATGAAGTATCAATATTACTGGTTATTTCTTCTTTTCCAGCACTCTAGGAATTAAGGAGCTATCTTATCAAGGAGCTAGTTAATTAAAAATTTAATTTGGAAACAACACAGAACAAACATTAATTTCATATAAAATCCAAAGTATCCTGGGTGGCCAATGGTGATGATCTTTACCTCAACCTCCAGGCATATTTCCTGGGCCTCAGGGAAGGCATCATCCAACCCTCTGGAGTCCATTCTTTCCCCAACTCTGCTACCAAAAGCACATCTTTAGTTGATGTGTGGAACCCTGGGTAATGTGGAAACCTACAACTTGTATCCCATGTTCTTTTTTTTTTTTTTTTTTTTTTTTTTTTTTTTTCTCCGGTACCGGGAACCGAACTCACGACCTTGCGCTTGCCAGGCAGGCGCTTTTGCCGCTGAGCTAAATCCCCAGCCCGTATCCCATGTTCTTTGCAAGGGACTTAAAAGAGAAAGGAACTGTAGGTCCTTTTCTTTGTGTGTTGCTCTTTGATTTCTTTGTCATTCTCCAACTATTTACTTCCACTCTTCTTTACTGACCGGTGTGCTCCAGTTGGTCTTTGAGGTTTATTTCCCTGTCAGTTATTCAGCCTCTGCCTTCCTTTGTGTAGCAATTCTATACTGTAGCTACACTGCATTATTAAACATTTTCATGATAAACAATTCAGAGCAACACTCGAAATTAAAAACATTTATCCTGAGGCAAATAGGAGCCTTAGTTTATTGGAATGTGCTCTAATAATAATCTAATGTTCCTCTCAAAGAGGTCCTCAAATGCCAACATGAGTTGCTGGGTGGAGATTCCAGTGCCTGCTGACACTGAATTTGTCCTTGGTTCTAAGCAATTTGGTTCCCACTAAAACTGTGAATTTTTATTTTTAACAAGAGCTGATTTGCTATGAAGAAGTTTTCCTGACTTCTCTCTTTCTCCCCACACTATTTTGAGAAATAGAAGCTAGTTGCTTCTTTGCTCATTTTTTAGTTCTAGGTGAACTACATTGTGCTATTGTATTAATTGAATTGTGCATTTGTAATACACACCAAGCTCAGCCTCATGTAAATGAACAGAGTTTTATAATTCACACTATTTCTGGAATAATCTTTTTCATCTTATTCACCCTTGAGATACTATGTAGTATAATTTCCAACCCTTTCTCATATGCATAAGTAAGTGGCATTGCCTTAAAAGAGCTGTGTTTCTCAGCTGAGAAAATTTGCTTTTAAAGAGACAGAACTATACAAATGGATTGCTCACAGTATCCTCTAGGACTTCACAGCTCACATTTCAGTACCTTAGTTTCTCAAGTGAAAAATGAGGATAATAATATCCAGTCCTCATAGTTACTGCAAAAATACAGCAAGTTATACATACTGTGAAGCACTTAGAATAGTGACTGAAATGTTCAACAACTGTTAGCCACTATCACTATCATTTGAAAGGACTCCATGGTATAAAAGGCATATTTTAAAATGTGTACCAAGTCAACATTGCATTTAAGTGTATTTTACCCCTAGTGCTCTAGTACCACTAGCTGTATTTGTGATTTCAGTCTCTCCATGCAAAACCTGAATGTAGGGCCGTGGCTGTGTCTCACCACATTTCAATGGATGATACAGCCATTGGAATACAGTACTGGCCTGACTTGCTCACCTGTCCTGTGTTCCTTTCAGTGGTCTCTGATTACTGACTGAGATAGCCTACAATTTTACCTTTGTTCCTCTTCCTCTTCCTGGGTCCCTAGCCATGAGTAAATATATATACATGGGTAGAAATTGAATAATGCTATAAACCAGAAAGTTCTGTTCCCATAGCATGGCAGAATGTTCTCCTGGTCCCTTTCTTTTGGTTACTCGTTGTATACAATGATCCATGCAAATGTGATTCTAGTCTCATTGTCTTAATTTGTGCTTCTATAATGAAATACCACAGATTGAGTAATTTCTAAACAGTAGAGATTTATTTCTCACAGTTCTAGAGGCTGGGAAATACAAGATCTTTTGGTGTCTGATGAAGCCTCCTTACACTTTAACATGCAGGACATTCTGTCCTTACATGATGGAAGGAACCAAAGGGAAAGAACCCTAACCTGGTTCCCTCCTGTCCTCGAATAAGATGCTAATCTATTTGTGATGTGTGGAATTTACTACTTAATCATTTCTTCAAAGTCTACACCTTATGATACCACCATAATGAGGATTAAGTTTTGATGCATAAATTTCGAGAGTACTCAGACCACTGCATCTAACTATTAAAAAGTTATTTTTAATTAATCTCAAGTTTGATAGGACATTGTTCAAAATCTCTCACAAGCAGATTAACCTGAATATGATAACAAAGTGTACTGTTAAGGGTGCTTATTATTTACAGATAATTGGAAATGTGACCTTTTACTAGTGGTCCCTATTACCCTAGGTTCATCCAGCCTAATCTGGTTAACATTATAGTGTAGCCTGGCAATTATTAATAGTATCCCTCTACAATCGATCTCAGAAGTATCTTGGTTTAGGCAATAAATTATAAATTAACACTCTTTGACCTCTTGTCTTGTAACTACACTCCAAATTGTTCCATACTAGATGTTCACAACCTAACATCAATTTTTCATAGATCTCCATCTCTACATGCCAGCTTGTCTATTTAGACACCTCTATTTTAACATCTTTGATACAAAACTTCCAAGACAGGTATGTTGTTTGTTAGAAACCTAATATTTGTGGTGAAACGGTATGACAAAAATAGGACACCAAGCTATTGCAGAACAGAAAATCTCTTCTCTGATGGACTTCTCCCCAGATCCTTCCTTGACTGCCCAAGATAGAGAAAGGAATCTTTTGTGCTTAGGTAAAATGCTCTGTGCTTGTATCTATTTTAGGATTCACCACATTATATTTAAATTACCAACTATATTCCTTGAAAACTAGGACTGCTGTGTAATTATTTATGGTTTCCAAGGGCCCCGCACAGTGCTGGGAACAAAGTAGGTGCTGAAAAGATTTTTTTGATCTGACTATTAATTATGTTCAATTGAACTCAAGATTTTTATTAGCTGTTCTATTGCTCAAAGTTGATTAGAGATTGCTACTCACTTAGGTTATAGAGAACTAATCAGATGTGTTAGTCACACAGGCCCCACACTAGTGTGTGATTTCTTCAGTCTTCCATGTGTGAAACATGCTCTTCTACCTCCCATGGAAGCAGGTGTGAAGATTTACCTTTCTCCCTACTTTCAGTACATCTGATAATGTCCTGTGTTCCTGCTCATCCCATCCCCAAGGCAACTCTTACCCTAGCCAGGAGTTTCTTAATAACTTCCAGTTAAGGACTGTAGCCAATTCCAGAGAGGCATCTCCACAGGGCCCACATATAGAGTTTGGATAATAGGTCACCTGGCCTGAGTCATAAATTTGGAGTTTGAGATAGGAGCTGATCTTGACAAAAGAAATTGATCAAAGAAAAACTGTCTTGATTACTTTTCTCTCCTTGTTGAGACAAAATACCTGACACCCAAAATTAAGGAAGGCAAGGTTTATTGAGCTTATAGTTTGTGGAGGTTTCAGTCTATACTCATCTTCCAAAAGGCGGGGTGGCATGGCACTGGGGCAACACTTCAAGTCAGCAGGAGACAGCAAAAGAAATAAGAGCAAAAAGGAGGAGAGAGCAAGCCTCTTTTCCTCCCTTATATTGTAAGCAGGCTACCATTCCATAGGGCGGGTGCAGCACTCACACCATCTCTGTGTCCTCCTCTTGCACAGGCTGAGGATGTTTAAAAAGTGAGGACCCTAGCCCCCTGCTGAGTCACTTAGTTAAACTTCTAAACTTCTCAAGTTGACACAATATATCAAGCATTTCAGAAACCAATTAGAATTTGTTCCTAGAATAATTTTCATTCTCTGCCTATACTTCTGATAAAATGTCTGCAAGCAGTGGCTCACACACAGTATTTAGACTTTGTGAATTTGAGTGACCCACACTATTCTTATCTTGCAATACAATGAATAATTGAAATTTAGTCATGTAGCAGGAACAAAAAAAAAGTTTCAAAATCCCAAGTGACTACAGTGGTTTCTGCTTTTTAAGTGGGCCTAGAAGTAACATATTTGATGTCAGAGGAAAAACATATGTCTGTACTGCTTCCTTCTGCTCATGGAGGCTGGAAGGGAAGAAAGAAAGGAAAACATAAAACTTCAAAGTCTCTGCAGGTTTTTCTAGGGTACCAATGTTGGGAGCAAGAGTAAATAACCTTTTGTTTTATCAAAGAACATGAATAAGTTTTTTATATACACAAAAGTTAGCACTGAGCTAGGTTGGGGTGGAGAACTAAATTACTCTGCATAAGAAAATGAGAGGAATTGAATAAAAGACTTGAGGGAAAAGCTAACCAAACAACAGGTCAGGACAGTCCAAAGACTTTTAACTATGTGCAGGGGTGGCAAATATTTAATTACAAAGTATAGGCATTACTTCTATGTAAACCCCTCCACTATCCCAAGTCTATAATTCCAACTGTGCCCCCTCACCCCATCCCTGGGAAACAGCAGTGATGAAGTTCTCTATCTACATTGTCTCTGTTGAGTATGGCACAGCTTCTCAAATTTTATTTCATATGTACTTCCCTGGGAATCTTCATAAGCTCCCAGAAATTTTTTTTTTGTGGTGCCAGGCATCAAACTCAGGACCTTACACTTGCCAGGCAGGCGCTTGTGCCACTGAGCTATATCCCTGGTCCAGCTCCCACATTTTGATCCAGTAGCTCTGAGGTGGGCTCACGGTCTGCGTTAGTAACAGGGCCCAGGAATTACCAAAGATATTCTTGGAAAGATAAGGAGGGAAGCAAAATAATCATAGGCAAGAAATGTAATTAAATTTACATTCACAGCTTGAGAAACATAGCATGAGAAAAGTTTTGAGAATTTAAGGCCTGGAGATTCTCAGTATCAGGAGAGATGGGTGGAGCCAGTTTTAGTGAACCCCGAGTGACAGGAGGAGGGCAGCTGATACCAGTTACAGGAACTACTTTTTGTGTTTTAGGGTTGAAATCTTCCCACTTTTCTTTGCATGGACATTTGTCCTTAATATTTTATTCTTTTATTCAGGTTCCCACTCTGCGAATTCCAATCTGCATTTTCCTCACACCTGATACATAAGTCTCTCTCCTGGAATCCCAGGAAGAAAAGTCAAACTTGCCCTAAAAGTGTCACCCCTAATTAATATCCTGGAAGGCCACCCTTTCATTAGTATTCAGGCCTGGTTTCAGCCCAGATCATTAATGGATTCTTTTCTCAAAGGATGATAATTACATGGGATGCTGATGTTCTCTGCCAGTCAAGGGATGTGAAGAGCTTTATCACTGTGGAGGCTCACAGGAGAGTCAGATAGTCTGGCTGAAAGCTGTTTCCCAAAAAGGTATCAGCTGACGTTGTAAGCAACAATTCAGCCATCATCAAATTTCATGTTGCTGCATAACCTCATTGAGGATCATGGAATTTCGGACAACATGAGACTGTGGACCTACCACTAGCTCATGCATGTCTGATAACAACAAATAATACTAATTGTTCTCAGTTCTTCCATTGACTCATCCAAGGACAGGTTAAATGTGAAGGTAACATGATTCCTCCTCTGAAAGCAATTCCAATTTAGAGTGCTTTGCATTCTGACTCAGTTGATATGAGCTCTGAAATTACAGATTACATGATCATGTGGTCTAAATGTTCATGTACTCCCTAAAGTTCATATTGCAACATCAAGATAAAAGAGACCTTAGTGCTGTCTTCTCCCATGTGAAAACAGAGCAAGAAGTCATCATTTCTGAAACAGCCAACAGGCTCTCACCAGACATGGAATCTGCCAGCACCTTGATCTTAGGCTTTCTAGACTGCAGAACTGAGAGAAAATTCTGTTTATAAGATACCAGGTATACAGTGTTTTGTTATAGTAGCCTGAATGTGCCTTGAGATACAATACTTTCAAGAATATCATTTTTTTCAGCCTTTCATCCTGTTGACCATTCTCCAGTGTAGAGTTTTATAGTTGTGTGTACATCAAAAAGCATCTGTATGTATTCTTATTTGGTGCATATTTTAAAGAGACAAAAAACCAATAAAATGATCCAGAATTTTAAAACAAGATGATAAGAAATTAACAATGGTTATTATATTGCATATTGTTATCTTCAAAGTAGTTGCTCAGATTGCCAGGTACAGACATGCAAAATTGATCAAACACTATAAGCACTAATGATTCCTTTCAATGAACTAATAGAAATTAGTAGTACAATTATCTTAGCTATCTTGTGTGTGTATATATACATATTTTTGTTTCTCTTCTTTTCTCCTTTCTCTCTTCCCAGCTGTTCTTTCCTTCTAGAGCAGTTTCTTTCCCTTTCACTATATCTATTGTACCATTTGGATCTTATTTACTCTTTCAGTTTCTTATACTAGGAAGACAATACGATATTTGCACATGCAATTCAACCATTATCCCTTTCTAATTCTCTTTTATTCCTTAATCACCTTCCCAGTGGAAAATTACTTGTCACCAGTCCTGGTTTAAATTCACAGGACAGTAGGTTCCATAATACTATACAAGCACCTTCTCACTTTTGCTGATAATTCTCAGTGCTGTTGCTAAATCTGACATGCAAGGATGTGGGCGGCAGCTCTTCCCCTGCAGCAGGTGAGCGATTAAGGCGAGGCCTGGCCAGAAGAGCCAGGAATGAGAACCAGGCCCCAGGCCAGGTAAGGAAATAGGCAAGTGCGCCTGGGGCCACAGTTTCCTGGAAAGCCAAGCCATGCAGGTGTTTTGCCATTCAGGAAAGGAATGAGATTCGTACTTTTGCAGAAGCTGAGGGGTAGAGAAAAGTAAAGGAGAAAGAAATCAAGGCTTAGAAGGTAACAGGCAAAAATGATGCTGTTAACTGGAGCCATGTTTTGCCTGGGAAGTTTATAGATGCTTCTTGTTAAGCTTAAACCTGTTTAGTTGAGTGGCTGCATCTGAACCCACAGGCAGAAGTGAACGAAATTAGTGTGTAGTAGAGGGGGCAGCCATAACCAAAGACACCAGGAGAAGATCATTTCCTAAAGTAGACAGTATCGATCGCATAATTTCTGATACCTTCTCTGCCTGAAGTTACAGGATGAGTCGGGACTGCCGCTGCCTGGAAGGGGCAACACCGATCCTATGGCAGGGTAAATTTAGGGAACATTTATATGGAGTCAGTATGAACTTTGCTAACAGCAAAAATCCTAGTACCCAGAATTCAGTGAAAATCAAATTCATGTTTGTTGGACTGAACCAGACCAACGGCGAGAGGCTAGCACCAACTGTGTGGAAACCCTGCAGGCGTGACATTGATAGGAGTTGAAAAGGACAGAAATATTGAGAAAATGGAAGACAGCAGGCCTGTAAAAGGAAGGCTGCATTTTGAGAGGGGTGGGACAGACAAGCAGACAGACAGGCAGTGTGAGAAAATCTAAAGGGCAGGTTAACTCGGCAGCTCTCTAGCTCAGGAACATCTCTCTTCTTTCATCCTTTTCATTCCCACCCTCAGAGGGATGCTAGATCTTCAGAACTGCTGCCCCACCCTTGGTGACCAGATGTCTGCTGCTGTTCTAGAGCCACACACAGACGCAACAGCAAATGGAATCATGAAGACAAGATCTTCTAGGTTCTGTTTCTTCATAGGGAGGGCCCACTGCCTCTCGTGTCGGATTTCTTCGGCAAGAAGCAGGCTCCTGTTCGTTTCTAAATCAATCACTGAGGAGGAAGCAGAACGAGATTTTCCTGATTGCATCTGAACAGAATGTATTGGACAGAATGTATTGCTTGGGCCTGGAGGTTGGAGATGGCTAGAATCTCTTTCAACATCAAGTAGCAAAGGGTAGATGAGTACATGAGTTTGAGGAGCTAGCCTTGCCATTAATTTCTCTGATAATAGAAATTTATGGAGCTTGGGAAGCTCTTGGAATCGGTCCTTGTGAAGGCCGAGGTTGTAGTGTCTGGTGTGCACTGTTACACTGATCCACCCTTGGAGAGAACAATGTGTATTCTAAATCACTGACCTGGGGTTCTGCTTAAGGCCACACATGTGTGAGGCAATAGATGGATGCAAGGTTTTAAGCTGCAATCCCAGGACATAGTCTTCAGAAGTGGAACCTACCTGTTCCCTTGGATGTGCAAGCTGTAGATGAACAAAGTCTTGTCGGGGGGTTGATCTTTGTCAATTTCATCATGTGGTTCTGAGATCTTGTCATGTGCAGTTTTGAGATCTTTTCATGACAGAAGTTGATTCTGGCTCAGTGACTTTTCTGTAAGTTCTTAATTTAAGGATTAACTATGTAGATGCTTATTCCTCAGACCCTAAGCCCCTGTCTCCTTAGTAGCAAGATTCTTGTCATAGCTCTCTCTACCCCTCATGCCATAATTTCCCCATTATAAGTCAGGATCATGTACTTTCAAATAGGAAAATTCATTTCTCTCTGGACTTGAAGCCAGTTTATGGGGAAGATGGGAATAGAATACCTATTTCACAACACCCCTTATTTTACCAGAGTACTGTTCTGCCCAATCTGATCTTTCCGCCACTCATACTTCTAGGTGTATTTTTTAAAAAGCCAAAGAGAATGTTGCTTCCTTCCTGGCAAACTTTTAATCATGTTTTCCATTTGCCATTGAGGTGGTTGCCACATTCTATATAGTTAAATTTGGAAGTGTGCCTGATACTTCCTCAGTAGCACCGGGTTGTAAATTTCTTGGCTAAATTCAATTGGAAAATGAGATTCCCCTTATCTCACTCTCAATTTCTTCATGTGAGAATGTCACAGAAAGCACTTTTTATGTTCTGTCTCATGAGATTTAAATGCCAGTCTAACCTCTTGTACCCTTGGCACATTGTCCCAAGACAATTTGACAATGGAGACATTTTAGATGCCATAGGATATTTCATAACTTTAAATATTTTATAACAAATTAAATGTTAATTATATGCTGGTCAGGGAAGAAAATCACTGAAGTATTTAATTAACATTTAATTTATTAGTCATCAAATATTTAAGTAGCTCCTATCTGAGGGATTTTTACTCCTCATTAGTTGTAAGTTAGGAAGAAGCTATTATTGTTAGCTGCTACTAATCTAAGTGTGTATGGCTTTTGTAGATTTCTTTCAAAAGCTTTCTGCCTACATGTTGTCTTAGGCACTTTCCTCATTTCAGGGACACCTGCAGCTTATAGGTGGAAAAGTCTATTTCAACACACAGTTTCTGTCTGTGTTTGACAGGGTGAAACCCAGAAACTCATGGTGCAAGGCCTGTGTGGAGGAAAGCTTGTCATGTCTTGGCAACCAGAAAGTAGAGAGATGTACAGAGCCATGTCTGACCTTGTGGAGGTCCAGAGGAATCCATATTTGTAATCCCAGGGAAAAGTTACTGGTATTAGAAAAGTAAATCCAATCTACAATTTCCAGTGCAATCTAGGGTGAGAATAAAGAGACAAACATATCTGCAGTTGTGGGGAGCCAAGGGGTTCTTAAGTCTGTTGGAACAATGGCTAACTGGAACATAGGGCATGACCCAGGGCTGAACCTGGGTTTTATTAATTTGTGAGGAGGGATGTGGATCAGCGTTGAGTGACTATGAGAATGGCGGGAATTAGGTGAGTGCTGTGAGCTGGGCTAGGTAGGAGACACAATAGCATCTCTGCAATATGCAGAGAGAGGTACGCAGAAAGAGTACCAGATTCTGGTGACAGGTACCCTCTAAGTTTGAAGGCATCTGCTTAACACAATTTAAGGAAGTATCTTGTGGCTTTGGTCAGTTGCCTTGGCTTTGATGTCTGGGCCCCTCTGCCCTGAGAGGGCACGGGCTGTTTCTTGAGCCTCAGTCCCAGCTGACAGTGTGGCATCTCTCTGCTTAGCTCACGCTTAGCAGTAGGGAGCTGTAGGCGGAGCATCACTGACCTGTCACATTGCTTTAAAAGCTACATTTCTGTGCCTCAGCTAGCCTCATTTGTGTTGCTTAAAGCCAACTGAGGGTGTAGAGTATTACCCTAGCTAGCTCTGTACATGTCAGTACATGGAATTAGTGCCAGGATTAGCCAAAATGGAGACAAGTGGTTTTCTTTCAAGGAGAGCTGTCTGGGTGGTCCTCCTCCTAGAGAGAAGGTAGAAAGCAGGGGAGGGGATATATCCTTCCAGGTCATGCAGCACATCTCCCACAGCATGTTTAGCTCTGAATCCATGATCCAAAAGCCCCACCTCTGAGTGCATGAGACTTAAAGGGGACATTTTCTATCTAAATCCTAACACATATACAGAGGGACCCTACACAGGACAACTGTATTTCTAATGGCCTTTTTTTTTCCTCTAGTGTTTTTGTGAGTCCAGTTGACTGTCCTTTGGGGACATATTTTCTCACAGAAATCCTGTTGGCATGACACTATACAGCTGAAAAATGCTGTGATCTTCATGGTCTCAGAATTTTATGAAATTTCCATGAAGTTCGTAGAGTGGATGAAGTCATTGCTTGTTTGTAGGGGTTAGAATCTTAGTGGTATTGTGTGACCACTCCACTGTTACATGGTCAGAGTCGAAGATTTCTGTCTATGAATTTCACACTGTATTGTGATCAGTGTCAAGTAATATTTCAGCCTCAGAAAAGTCCTGAACTTAGCAGACCATTTCTAATTTTTATTTCTAATTTATTATGAATAGAAAATGTGACCTATGATCCATTTTCCCATTTTATGTAAACAGAAATATTGGATCAATTTATGTAATTGTTTCATGGACATAAGGAAAAAACATATATTCTCTATTTAGAGCAATATAGTTCTCTGTATATAATATAATTGTTGATTATATTACTCAATTTATTGATTGTGCTGGTCTCTTCTTTTAGGTATTTGCCTTTTTTTGGTCTAACACATCTATCATTTCTGAAAGAAATAGATTGAGTCTTTCTACTATATTTTTATTTTTACTAAATCTTCTTTGCATTTCCAGTGCTTTTTGCTTTACATATTTTCCTTCTGTGCTATTTGTTGACCACTCTATCGTCTTTATAAACAGTACATTCTTATGGCAAAATAATCCATTCCTCTTTTTTTTTTATAACCTTGTCTGTTGTTTAAAATGCTCCATCCAATTTCTTTTTCTTTTTCCAGTATCTCTGTGTATATTTATTTATTTTCAAGCTTTCATTATAGGATTGTTTTATAGCCTAGAGTCTTATTTTTAAAGAAAAACCAAATCTGATTTTGTCTTGTCTTTTAATGGAAGAAGTCAGTCATGCACAATATAAGGACTGAAATATTCGATGTTTCTCATCGAATATTTCAATGTTGTACTCATTGTAAAGTGGGGATACTCTCTGTGTCTCCAATTTATACATACATATATATTTATAACTGAAGCAATTAAATGTACATGATTTATAAAATTTGATAAATTTTCACCCATGTATACATCTGTAAAATCATATCCTCACTTAAACACACATTGTTACCACCTCCTAGTTTCCTGTGTTTCTTTCTAATCCATTCTTGTCTTCACTCTCGAGACAAAGTTCTGCTTTTGCTAATAAAAATTAGTTGGAATTTTCTGTGAATGGAGTCATAGGGTAGGAACTCTTTTTTTGGTTTACTTTCTAATGTCATTATTTGAAATTCATCTACTTTGTGAACATAGCAGTAGTTCATTTCTTTTATATCCATTTGTTGGTGGATATTTGTGTTGTTTCCAGTTTTTGGACTTTATGAAGAAAACTGCCATTAATATGCACATAGAAGTCTTTGTAAGACATGTACTTTTCTACCTCTTTGGTAAATATGCAGGAATAAAATGGCATAGTTATATGGTAGATGTATATTTAACTCTATTAGTCACTGTCAAACTGTTTTCCAAAGTGGCTAAACCATTTGACAGTCTGAGAATATATGAAAGATTTACTTCCAAATCTTTCCCAACGTACAGGGTAATAATAAGACCCAGAATCTATATGCTGAATATTTTTTTCACTTGATACACAAAGAACCAAGGAAATCTGGTTGTTTCTCAAGGGGAAAGATAATCAATAGAGAACAATCCTGAGGTGACCCAGATGTTGGAATTATTAGACAAAGCCTTTACATCATCAATTATATCTACAAGTTGTACTCACAAAATGCAGTGAATGTTTAAATGAAAATATTTATTACAGTAATACACAAATTGCAGGGCTCTCCCTCACTTTGAACAGACTTATCCCATCATTGCTGCCACTTCCTGAAGCAGTTCTGGAGTCCTCTTTTATATATTTTGTTGCACTGTCCTGATTGCCTTAATGGCCTGATTGATTCATGGTCATCTGGACTTTGGGCAAGAGCCGGAAAGTGCCTGGTGCCAGATCCATTGAATAAAGGAGAAGATAATGTTTTTATGAGCTTGTCTTTGCATTAGATGACACTCAGCAGTGAGATTCACCATATTCTTGATCACATTTCATAAAGATACTCATGAAAGAAGACCTTGAGAACTGCTTTAGAAAGTGGCAAGAACATTGGGATACCTGTGTGTGAAGTGAGGGGCTGTATTTTGAGGAGGATTAATGGCACAGTGTTTTTTACTGTAATACAGTTTTTAAAAATTTAAACACATTGTATTTTCAATTAGCCTTTGTATGCTCCATGAAGTCAAATTAAGCACACTAGAAGTGAATAGAAAAATAGGAGCTCTCTGAAGAGAAATGAAAGTTATAAAAAGGAACTAGGTGGAATTTTTTTTCTCAATTTTTTTTTGTTAGTATATTTTGTGATCATAGTAAATACATTCACTGTGGGGGAAGAGATATATATCTACTTATAGCTATCTACATCTATATGTAACATCCCGATCCTTGATATTCCCCCTTCACCTCCCCCTCCCCCATCTCCCTCATTCGTCCATCCTTTCAAAGAACCTATTCTTTGATTCCTCGATCTTTTGTACTGTTTTAGTTTCAGTTTTAATAATTTTTTTCCTAGTATTAATTTCAGATTTGGATTGGTCTTGTCTTTCTAGCACCATGAGATGTGTTGTCAGGTTATTTATTTGTGATCACTGTCTTCTTTTTATGTGTGTCTTTATAGCTATAGTCTTTGCTTTGAGAAGCACTTTCATTGTATCCGCCAGTTTGGTGTGTTGTGCTTCCAACACAATGGAAATTTTAGAACTAAAAAAATATAATATCTAAATAGAAAAATTCACCAGATGAACTCAGGAACACAGGGAAGAAAACAGAGAAACAAGTCTGTGAATTTGAAGAAAAGCCAGTAGAAATGGTCAAATCTGAGGAATAAAGAAATAAAGATTGAAAAAAAAATTAACAGAGTCTCAGGGACCTGTGATATAGTATCCAAAGGTACAACTTTGAGGTCATAAGAGTCTTTTTTTTTTTTTTTTTTTTTTGGTTTTTCTCCGGTACCGGGAACTGAACTCACGACCTTGCGCTTGCCAGGCAGGCGCTTTTGCCGCTGAGCTAAATCCCCAGCCCCTAAGAGTCTTTGAATGAGAGGAGCAAACACATTTTAAGAAATAATGTGCAGAGCTTTCCAAATCTTGGGCTGGGAGGGTACTATAATTTACATTAAGGAAGTGCAGCGAGGCTTTCAGGAAACTCACAGAAAGCTACACCTAGATCCATCATAGACTGATGAGACTTAAAGAGAAACACGTTTGAAAGCCCCTAGAGAATGTGCTGTGCCATACATAGGGAAAATGACAGGAATAACTGCAAATTTCTCATCAAAAATATAGAGGCCAAAAGAGAGTGAAATAAAAACCGTTAGCACTGAATAAAATGAACTGTCAACCCCAGTCTAGGTCCAGTGAGTATATCTATCAGGAATGAAGGCTAAATAAAAGTGTCTTGCTCAGAGGAAGGTAAGCTGACCTAATCACCAAGAGCTGATCTACTCCAAAAGAAATGCCGAAAGAAGATTTTTAAGGATGAAAGGATCTTCAGAAATGAAGGACAAATGACAGAAATGGCAAATCTCTGGGTGAATAAAATACTACTTTTTTTTCCTCTTAAAGTTTTACAAATATATATGACAAAAAGCAAAATCATATAGGATTTTTAATGTATAAAGATGCAATGTACGTGACATTTATAACAAAAGGTTTGGTGCAAAGGATTATATAATTGGAAGGCTTCTACCTTTTATGTGGACTGGCACAAAATTAATTGTACTTGGGCAAAAAAGTAAAGTTAGCTGTTTTTATTATAATCCCTATAGCACAGCCACTAAAAATAAGAAAGGCAAAACAAAAAATATATGGACTAAAAGTTGATAGAGTAAAAAGGGAAGCCTAAAAATATTTAAATGATCCAAATGAATTTGCTTTTTCACTGTTTTTGCTAGTTTGTTAAAGTTGCTATTTTTTTCATTTGCTTCCTCTAGTTCGGCAGTTCTGTATTTTTCCATTCCCTTTTCTCTTGCTCAAACTCATATGCATATTTCTATGCTATTTTTAAAAAAATGTTATCCATTTCTTTCTTACAGCCCTTTATCTCCCCTCTGTATTCCTCAGCATTACTTCCGTAAAATAAGACTTGAAGAATACTTTTACTTTCACCTCCTCATAAATCCTTAGTCCCCAAGCAGATGAAAAGTTTGGACTATGTGAATGACTTCTTCCTTTCCTCTATCCCTAACCTGAAAATGTTGCTTATGGGGTTGTGTCTTGGTTACTTTTTTCTCGCTGCTGGGACAAAATACCTGACGCCCAAAATTAAGGAAGGAAAAGTTTATTTCGCTTACAGTTCGTTTACGTTTCAATCCGTACTCGGCAGATTATAAGGCAGAGTGGCACGTGGCAAAGGGCTGCATCTCAGGGTGGCAGCACACAGCTAACCCGGCAGGCCCCCCCCGGGGCGGATTGGGGGGGGATTGCCCCCAAGCAGCTTCTTCTCTCCCTTACATATGCAAACTATCCACTCCAGGGCAGGTGCAGCTCTCGCACCCATATTCAAACTCTAAAAGCCTGCCCCAGGGCTGCATGAGACATTGGGGGGACACACAGACATAAACCATAACAGGTTGTATTATTAAAATTGTCACTGAAGCTTGTTTCTTTTTTATTAACCCCTGTGTAATGCATATACCGCTCTTTCCCATGTCAGTGCCCATGTCCACTTACTTCACTCTCTCTCTCTCCACTCACACACACGCGCGCGCGCGCGCACACACACACACACATACACACACACTGCAAAGCTTGATGCAGACCACTGTTTCCAATCCTCTCTGTGATGTTAGATACTGAAGATACTGAGATCTCTGTTCTGATTCATTTGTTGTTTGGGTAGAGTCCTCATCTGAGCATTTTCCTCTGGAGGGGTGTGAGTGGCATACATATCTGCAAATAGCTTTTTCCTTCTGACAATCACACACTGTAAGGCTTGGATGTCAAATTTGTGGGTTGCAATCTCTTCCTTTCAGTAGTTTATAAAGAAGACTCCAATGTCTTCTAGCTACGAATGTGGTAGATAAGAATTTCTATACAGATTTATCATGGGTAACTTATTCTTTTTGTTAGAAATGCATAATGAACTTTATTATCCTTGGAGCTCAGAAATTTTAACGAGATGTCCTTGGGGGTACAGTATACCTTTTTTTCTCATTCAAATTTGCCTAGAATTTAGTGTGTACTTTTAAGTTGAAGACTTGGATTTCTCTTTCATCTCAAGAAGATCTCCATTATTATGTTCTTGTCTCTGAATTACACTTGTGACTTCTAAAACCATATTAAGCCCATTTTGCTTCTCTTAAATCTATTCTCCAAGTCTTTTATCTTTCTCCTTAAAATTTTTAGTTTTCTGTCTCGAGATTGATCTTCTAATTAGTGTTATAGGGCACTGAGAGGAGTCTCATCATTGACCACTTCTCTGTCAATTAACTTCCTGAGATAGTTTGAAACTCAAAGGCTTTAGTTCCTGACCATCCTTTACGTGTGCTTGAGTATTACGCTTGGGCTTTGTTTGGTATCCTAATTGGTAGCACCCCTGATGGTAGTGAGAGCTAATGTCATCTCCTCCTTGTGGGATGGTGGAGTGGAAGTAGCAACCTGGAAAAAGTCTTCCTTTCTCCATACTTTACACACTTTCCTTATCGGAGGCACAAGGACACCTCAGCCCTATATTTCAGTACATAGCAGCTTCTTGGAGACCTGGGAGACCTCTCATAAGGTGCCAATGTTGGCCTTGCTCTTAAGGGAGACAGAGTTCCTTCAAGGTCTTCTGTGGTTACTCCAGCTCTCCGATGCTTCAGGTACTCCATGAACTCTTCCCTTAGCCATAGATTGCAGCCTAATACCTTCCTGGCACCCAGCTGCCTATCAGCTTCTGCAATTGATAGGGACAGGAGCAGTAGATCATGTGGATTTGGTAGGAGAAGAGAGACATGTACTAGATTGCTCTGACTGCAGACTTCTGTGTCTTGTGGAAAATTAAAAAAAATGTCCAAGCTGATTCTGGGCAAAAGTGGTAAGGAAAATGGGAATAGAATTTTATGCAAGGCAAGAAAATGTGTGTACACATTCCAGATGTTAACTTATCCATAGGCACAAAGGGAAGAACTTCACCTTAGAGAATGGTGGCAAGTTTGAGAACATTCTGTATTCCTGGTACTGTATTAAACATACTATTTCCTAGGGCTCACTGATGAGTGACTTCTCATGATCTTGTGCTAGTCAGTCAGTTTTTTATTGCTGTGATAAAATACCCAAGAAAAGCAACTTATAGGAGGAAAAGTGTAACTTGGCTGATCATCCCAGAGGTTTCAGTTGCTGCCTAGTCAGCCGGCTCCTGTGTTTTTAGGCCTGTTGTGAGACAGAGATATCATGGTGGACAGGTACATTGGAAGAAAGCTGCTTGCCATGGCAGCCAAGAGGAAGGAAAGAGAGAAGGGGTGAAGGGGAGAGGGAGAGAGGGAGAGGGAGGGAGAGAGAGAGCTTGTGCTAGAAGATTTCTTTTTTCTTTCACTTTTACTCCATCCAGGGCCCCAGACTCTGGGATGGTGCCACCACATTCAAGGAGAGCAGCCCCTTCAGGTTGCTGTCCTCCATGCTAATCATTTCTGGAAACACTCTCACAGACATAGCCAGAAGTGTGCTCTACTAATTTCCTAGGTGTTTCTCAGTCAAATCAAACTGACAACCACGATTAACCATTGCACATCTCGTAGGGTCAATACAATAAGGAATGACCTTAGCTTTTGAAACAGTTCAAAGGTGTTCCACCAAAAGCATGTGCCTAATGAGAAGTGGTTAGGGCTCTCCCTCCATGTTGGGTTCAGGCTGTTATTGTGGGAGCAGGTTCCTTATAACAGGAATTTGGCCCCCTCTTGCGCTCTTTTACCCACTCTTGACTTTTCTACCATGGGATGATGCAACAAAATACTTGCCAGATCCTTGTCTCCTGACCTTGGATTTCCCAGCTTCTGGGACTATGAGCCAAGTGAATTTCTGTGTATTATGAATCATTCAGCTTGGGATCAACTTAATGTCTTGTTTTGACCTATCTCAGATGTTCCTGTGCTCGCTTTGGCAGCACATATACTAGAGTCAAATGTTCCTGGAGGCCACACTGTTTTGAGAAGATGAACCGATCATCTCCTAGATTTTAAGTGGATTTACAGCTTCAGCAAGGGAGATGGGAGAGATGCCCTGTGAAAGCTTGCATTAAGTTTTTCAGATATGCTCCTTGAATATTCTTGTGAGGAAGGGCAGCTGTACTAGGGAAAAGAGGAATAGTCAGGGTAATTTTAGTCTGTTGGAAGCTCATAACTCTTCTTGGAACCAAGCATTTACTGGTCCATATTTCATGGAGATGGGTCTTGGTGGGAGTGGTAAAGTAAGTCTGTTCCATTGCTGTTTTTTTTTTTTTCTCCTGGGAGGAGCTGCCTTGCCTGGGGTGTCTTGGAGAGCAGGAAGAAACCATTTCCCTCCCTTTGCTGGGAGTGATTTTCATCCCCATTAGAGTGCTAAAACACACGGAATTAAGAGGTTTGAGTTTAAGGGAAAGGGGCAGGGAGAAGTCTCAGCCTGTTATGTTATATGTCTCTTAGGCAAACAGACTGGCACTTGGAGTGAACAACTCATGGTGGTAAAGAGCAGCATTTTCTTGGCTGGTTCAGTACACACACACACACACACACACACACACAGAGCGCCCTTAGGGACCTTTTCAGAGTAGTGATGATGATCATAATAGGGAGCATTTGCATGTGTGTGTGGGCGTTAGAAACTTGGCAAGTTCTCTGAGTCACCCTGAGTTTGAACATAATTTAATATTAATGCCTAAGAAACAGATCTGTCTGGAGACAGATCTAGTCTGGGCAGTTTTAGGAGGTCCACTAAGCTTTTCATCTCTTTCGGACATCCCTGCTTTCCCCAGGGACTCTTGGGGCTGAGGGCTGAAGGTCTTTTGAAATAAAAAAAAAAGGGTATAGCAGATGTCCCTGGAATCCCCAGTGATTTCCTAGGGTGAAGAGTCTCTGGTTACGGAGGAGGAAAGAAAACCTCGTGTCAGTCGTTGAGCAATTGTCTCTCTACCTCCAAAGTCACCCTTCTGCCTCATACTCGGCCACTCGCGTTTGTGCTTTGCCAGCCAGATCTGTATCGGCATTGCCAGTAGGAGGCGCTAACAGCAGGCCTGAGAGGCTAGACTAGCGGAAGAAGATGGAATTTGACTATTTTCTGTTTGTTCCTTTTGTGCTGCCCAGTAGTAGAAGCCTCTTCACTATGGCGGCAACAATTCCTTCCTACTGCAGCTGCTAAATTTGGTTTGCAGCTCTTTGAACATCCGGAGGATCAGTTTCATTTTACCCCTTTAGAAAGAGCAGCAGTAACCAGCTGGCATCCCATTATGTGAGGTCTGTATCTCTCCTGTAAGTTTTTTTCTTTTCCTCTAAGTTGTAACAATTGTAAACTCTTCCCTTTGCTCCTCCAGCCCTATGGATGATAGCTTTTTTCTGCAGTCGCTAGATATCTTAATGTTCTTTTATCCTTTCAGTTTCCTGGTTAATAGCTTTATACAATTCTTTATATTAACTATGCAGATTTCTTCTGTGCTTTACCTTAACTGATATAAGATTTTACCTGAGCGTGTGCCTGGAACTATAATAAGGATTTTCAGACGAAGCCAAGAGAAGAACCCTTGAGACTCATGGGCTTTGCACAGTGTGGGAAAAGACACGAACATTTTCATTTTTGCAGTTCCCCAGATGGGCTACAAAACAGGGTCGCACGGGTCCTGCCTTATACAAAGGTTGCAGTTGAGACCTCCCACTTCCCTGGGATATGCAGGTTTGGGTCACCAGAAGTTGGGTACTCGGGCAGGCAAGACTCTGTTAGGAGAACTGGTTGAGTGCTAAGGGCACAGAAAATGAAGCATTTGATATGGAGGCGTGGCTTCCTGTCCTAGGAGAGTCTGCTAAACCAGCTGAGGAGGACTGGGCCCGGAGGCCAAGTGGTGACATTGCAAAGCACTCTGAATTTATGACCAGGGCACTTAGGAGAGACAGTTGCTGCTCTAGGGTCACATTATCAGGGCCTATGAGAAGCCAGGGAAGGTTTGGCCTACCTTCAGGAATCTGGTGAAGTTTTGAAGGATGATTAGCATATGGATAATAATAGTATCTAATTATTGATCACTTACTGCATATTTTAAATATGTTACATGTATTATCCTATTTAATCCTTTCTACAACCAGATGTATAGATGGGGAAACAGTTTTAAAGAGGCTCAGTAATTTGCTTAGTCATGCAGTCATATAATTAGTAAATTTGGGGCATGGGTTTTTGGATCCTGGTGTATATGTCTTGAGTCTAGAACTCCTAAGCACTGTATTTAGTTCTTTCTCTGTGCATAAGTTTTGATAAACAAGAAGTCAATATTCCAGATGGGAGGAAGCCCATAAGCCCTTCTCTGGCTAAAACTGCCTCATTCCTATTCCTCTCTATCAGTCTGAAATTAGCTTTAAAAAGGGCAGTCTTAATTTAAAATAGCAATGGGTGTCTGTTTTATCTCTCAATAGTTTGAATTTTTCTCCTTTGGTATAAGTTGCATTTGCTTCTTTGGTAATCTGAATTACTGCTTCACACAACACATCAGTTTTATTTTCTCTTAATTGTCCTTTCCCCACACTTCCTGGCTGTGCCCACTTCCATGTATGACCACCCCTCAGACCCTCAGGGGTGGGCTCCAGGACCCCCATATGGATACTCCAACCTAAGGATGTGTGAGTGTCCTATATAAAATGCCCTAATATCTCCACATAACCTATGCACATCCTCCTGTGTTTTTAAAATCATCTCAGATTACTTAATTATCTAGTACATTAATACAACACAAATACTATGGAAACAGGTGTTATACTGCATGGTTTAGGGAATAGTGAAAGGAGAAATACTGTCTGTCTATGGTCCATGCCTAGAATCAGGTGGGCCATGACTTTCCACGGAAGTGTGTGAACTGCCCTGGGCAGAATGAAAATCTCAGTGGCTACCAAGCTAAGGAGGACAAAGCCACACTGAGTATAAAACCAGGTAATTTCTGGTTGTGGTTATTAAAATTCTGTGTCCTCAGATCCAGTTCGTGGGGTGTGAGGGGATGGAGGAGTGAACGTTCAGCCTCCATTTGCTCCACACTCACACACTGTCGAGTATAGCTGCTCTGACCAATAAATTACGAGAGATTATTAGAAATCTATACAGATCTATCTGTATGGTTTACTATAAATCATAACAATAACAAAACTACCGAAGTCTTAATTGGTTCAGCTTGGAGTTCGCTTTGTACTATTTAGCCAGATCATTCTGTATCTCATCAAGGTCTAAAGTGCTAAGTAATGCTGATCCTTACAAGCTTATGTCACTATCTGCTTATAATATGTTTGAAAGCACCTTTTCTACACCTGCAAGCACAGATTGGTTTGTGTTTACTGTTGCAAGAGACACTTTTTATTAAGATATAGGCAGCGTGGAAATAAAATTATAGGAGTCTTCAGTTTGACCTTCTTGACTTTCTTGCTAATAAACTGTCAAGATAACACATTACCTTACACAGAACACCTTAAAATATTCAAGACTGCACTGGTCAGATTCCTTAACCAAAGGAAAGATAAATCTGTGTATAAACAGGTAGATTACCAATTTATATTGTCTGTTTCTTATTTATCATCCAGTGAAGTTCAAGGCCGCAGTAACTTGACTTTTACCTGTCTGAAAGGTTAACTTGGCGGTTTGGATAAGGACTCTTAGCTCTTCTGTCTCTGACCTTGGAATGTCATTCAAACTATAGAGTCTTTCTCTCTAATGTAGCCTCAATTATTCAAAAGGACTTTAATCTTCCAAATTAACCAAATCCCTTCCACTGCCCTTGCCCAGGGCTTAGGGTAGACCTTTATCAGTTAATGAAATTCAAATGGAAAAAAAATTCAAGGTTTTTATCATTTATGTTTAATTTTAAACCTTTCCCCCTTTATTACAAGAGTAAAAGCTATAGTAAAGACCAGACTTACCTGGAAGTATGACAATATTATTTCAAAACAATAGACATAATTCAAACTGTAGCTAATAGACTAGAAAGCTTCTATCACAATGGGCCAGCTTGGATATAAAATGTGTTCATCTAGTATTTGATCTTAATTTAGGAGATCACTTGTTCTTGCTTCTCTCCCTCCTTTCTTCCCCTTTTCTTTTCTCTTTTCCTGTCTTTTCTTTCCTTTTCTTATTTCCTGGCCTCCTCTCTCTCCCTTCTCAACTGCTATAAGGCAGATTTTTGTCGTTCTCATTCAGCACCGATTAGTTTTAGGAACTGGCCCTTACGTGTCTGGCTGACACGCGGTTTCACTTATGAGATATACTTTTCTATTCTGCATTTCATGACACCGAGAGGACTGTGAATAGGAGTCTAATATCCTTCCCATTCCCTGCACTGCAGCCTTAGATCAATTTAAAACCCCAGCCCACTCCTTTGACTGATTCCAGGGCTGTCGTTCATCTCTGGAGTTCTCTTCAAACCCTTTCAAAGCTCTTCTTCTTCTGTGTGCCTCCTTCCAGCTACCCAGACACTGAAGAATGGAACTGTTTTCTACTGGGTCAGTTCAGGTGAGCGAGACTCAGAAGACTGCCAAGAGTGCCCGGTGTGGCCAGGTGCAAGGGCAGGAGGTGCAGTAAAGTTCACCTCCACCCGACTCTGCAGAAACTCTCGCTTCTCCTGGCCCCTGCCACCTTCTTCCACAGACTATTGAGAACTAGCTGGTTTTGTATGTCAAATCCAAGCTGGAAAAATTTCTTTCTTGTGATTTATTCTACATTGAGGAGGAGCTTTTGTCTCTGGCTTGTCGCGAGTTGTTGTACCAGGCTCAGCCGGCCTCTACAGGATGTTTTGGTTGATTGCCACGTGCAGGGGCTGAGGCCAGCACCACCCACTGAGGACCTGCCAAGCACTGGGTACTGTGTCTCTGCAGTGCAGGGCTCAGCCTGAGAGGGAGGCAGTTGTACCACGAGTCAGCACAGAGCACCCTGTGGCCTCTTCTGGGGCTGGCACATGTCCCTTGGGTACTGTCACCCAGGCAGGCCCTTCTTCCAACCTTGCGGAAAACGGGATGGATCCCCTGACAGAATTTCTAGTTCTTTCTCTGTCTCAGGCCAGGTGTGCAAATGGAGCTGACTCTAGGGGTGGTGGAGGTGGTGGGTGTCGTCTGCTGCAACACAGGCAGCCCACACTCCCTGTGAGCTTCGGCTTTTTCCTGCTAATGTGGCTCTCTGCACCAGTGTTTGCAGAACAGGAAATCTTTTCGTATGCGGGCTGTCTCCTTCAGAGCCTAGCTCCATTGCTTTCTATCTGTATGCCTCTAGGCAAATAGCTAAGCTTTCCTGGGCTTCAATTTCTTCCTTGTAAAATTAGGACAGAGATCGCATCTACTTCAGAAGGTGCCTAGGAGGCTTAAACAACCTAATGTCTAATGAAGTACTTAACCCACTGTCTGGCACATTGTAAATTCTCAATAAACATCTGTAATAATTATTGCAGTCGTCTCTGTATTTGGTTGCACTTCTATTATCTTGTCAATGTTTTTGCACTCATTATCTGATTTAAGTCACCCAGTAAATCCGAGAGGCAGAAATTGTGCCTTGTTTTTTTTTTTTTATTTTTTACATATGCAGAAATCAAGGCTCAGGGAAAACAAGTAATTTACTTAAAGTCATGAATCTAAAACATGAGAAAGTTTGGTCTCTTGTGTGAATTCCAAGGCATCGATTCCTCTACTGCTAATTCCTTGCCCCGGAGCTGGAGAACACAGCTGAGTCAAGTCCCAGGAACTCCTGTTGCCTATCCCCATTAAGGGAACCTCTTTGAGAAATCCTCCTACTCAGAACTGCACATTTCTGAGAGATTGCCTTCACCAGGCTGCGGAGAGCCACCTCAAAGCCTGCCGCGTCTCCCTGGCCTTAGGTAAAGAACTCCCACACTGGTTCCACTCGCCTTCCCTTTTCCTCCGGTGGGAAGCCTTGTCTGATTATCCCTGAGTTCGACCATCCTGGGCTCTGTACCAGGGTTCATCACTTTCACTTTGTCTCACAGGGATTCTTCCCCTAGACCAGGCAACCGGTTTGTGCATGCTGTGACTTTTACAATAGAAAAAGAAATTAGCAGGGCAAGACTTCATAGTATGGATTACGAAGACCCAGGCCTGGAAAGTTATGCCCTAAGCATTTGAAAATACTGCAGGTGAGGACCAACACAATGGGACTTCCTGTATCATTTCCCCAAGTGCCTTCAAAATGAGCCCAGCAAGTCAGCTAAGAGCTCCATGTATGCACGGCAGAGACACCAGGACTTCCATGAGCAAATGAAAAAAGACATAATCTTTAAGCTGAGATTACTTTCTCCCTCTGTGTCCTATGTCTCGTGTTTCGTATATATTTGGTCTGAGGTGCTAATAGGTATTATGAAACTCCACAAGGCAGTGGGGCTCCATGGTCAGTTCTGTTCCAGATATGCCAGGCTAACCATATTTCTTCAAGGGAGGCCTTTTCATCCACCACCGACACTCTGTGCTGGGAGTCTTGCTTGCAGCATTTCCAAACATGTTAGTCTCTTGATTTTTCCCTTTTTTCCTCACACAGCACTCATGGAAGGAAGCAAGGAGTCCAAGAAACTGAGAAGTGGAAGACTAGGGTGTGGTCCTGATGGCCTCCAGCCCCCCCATTTGGGCTGCAGCATCTTCAGCCACATAATAAGAATGTGGCACCGTTGACTGTGCTTTAGGACTTCTTCCAAATATCCACCTTTGCATTAGGATGTCTGCTTCTTTCCAGAGCCGATTGTAACCCTGATATTCATCATTATAGATGCTATAACCCTGAATGTTGCAGTCTAGAAAGAAAAAAACCCCTAAGGTCTAAATTTCCAAAAGATGAAAAGCTAAAATCCTGGAAGCAACATTGGAAGTGGCTATATAAGGGTGAAGAGGGATTAATGGGTAAGAGCTTAGTGCATTTTCAGTTATACACAAGACAGATGCATCATGTTAAGGAGAACAAATATCCAAACACCCAGCAACACATTATTTTGGGTGGGTGGAGGGGTGTGAAGACCATTTGTGAACATGGAACTCAGCTGAATCCCTAACCATGACGACAGATTTGGAAGTAGGTGTGATGAAGGCTTCTCAAAGTGAATTTCAAGGTAGTTACCAATAAAGTTTGTCTTTTTCCCCTCAGCCCAAAGCATTTGGTGGAAAATTCACATGAGTGGATTGGTCATGCAGTATGGCAGTGATGAGAACTTCAATTTAAAAATGCATCATTTGTCTGCATTGGCATTCCTTCCAGCTGATGAAATCCAGGAGATTTTACTGAATTAAAGCTGCATTTGCTTGAAGAAGCAGCAAAGTTACTGACTAGTTTGAAAATAATTATGTGCCCAGTAGGGTGAGAAGACACTTACCCTAAGGTATTGCTATTTGTTCATCAGTATTGTTTCTGCAAAATCTGTGGTTGATATGTGAGTGGGTGTGGAAGGATCTCTGTGTACTCAGAACACAGGATGGGAAAATTTCATAGGAAATGCTTATGTTCATGCATATCAAATCATAGAAGAACTTCACAAAGAGCTATACTACATAGAAAATGAATGTGAACATATTCTTTGAGAGATCCAAGCCCTAGAAGAAAAAAAAAATCAGCTGTTCATCACAGTACAAGACTTCAAAATATAGCAAATGATGATGAAAATTGGCCAGCTTTTACGAACCACCCCAGTGCACGTCCCCATAATCTATCCCTATAATACACTTTTTCATGTAGAATTTTCTCTTTAATCTTTTCAAATCCCCCATTCTAAATTGCCAGCATTATTTTTTATAATTCACTATACTATGTACTTCATCTTAGAACCATTTCTTATTGGAGGTATATATGATTTTAAAAACTTTGAGGCAGTTCTACTTCATATTTTTTCTGTAAATCTGACTCTGTAAGGGAGTGTTACCAAAACATAGTGTAGTGTGCAAGCATTATGTGTATATGTAAAAGCACAGAAAGTGAAGAGATGTCCTCTTTTGTATGTCTGCATTTGTGGAAGAAAAGTTCTCAAAGTCTTGGCTTTTGCCGTATTTGCATATGTGGTTGTATCAAATTGAAAGCAACTTTCTAAAGGTGTATTTTCAATTTACTCATGATAACTGCATATTTATGGGGTACAGTGTTATGTTTCAATACATGTATACAATGTGTAATGATCAGATCAGGGCAACTGCCATATTCATCCCTTTAAATAATTATCATTACTTTATGTTAGGAACATTAAAAGTCTTACTTGCTATTTAACAGATTCAATTAATTGCTGTCAGCAATACTTACTTAGTACTCTACTTTTACGAAATATTAGAAGTTATGTCTATGAACCAACTACAAACCTGTATGCATTAACTCTCCTCTCTCCTTTTCTCTTCTCCCATTTTTAACAACCTCTACTTACTATCATTTTATTCTCTACTTCTCTGAGATTACCTTTTTTTTTTTTTTTGGTCTTTTTGAGGCAGGGTCACCGTGCAGTTGAGGCTGGCCTTGAGCTCACTTTGTAGCCCAGGCTGGCCTCGAACTTGCAAAGATTCTCCTGCCTCAGCCTCCCAAGTACTGGGATTACAGGCATGTGGCAACATGCCTGGCTATTGAGATTAACTTTTTAAAGCTTCCACATATAAGTGAGAGCATGTAGTATTTGTCTTCCTGTAATTGCCTTGCTGCAGTTAATAGAATGTTTTCCAGTTCTATCCATATTTTCCACAAGTGACAGGACTTTATCCTTTTTAAATGGCTGAATAATATTCCATTGTGCATATACACCACATTATCATTATCTGTTCATCTTTTGATTGACACCTAGGTTGATTCCATTCCTTAGCTGTTGTGAATGATGATAACAATAACATTTAAGAAACCATTTGTAGTACTTGGAGCACAGAAAAAGATGAGGTTCAAGAGAGATGGAAGGATACGGGCCCAGAGGACCCATAACACTTCAGGGAAGATTTGATTCTGAATGGAGCGGGGTGTTTCTGAAGGAGTTTTAGGTCAGCAGTTGAAAAGAAAATGGACATTAGGGGCCCAAGACAGAAGCTGGGACACCACTTAGGAATCTTTGCTCTGATCCAAGTACAAGAAACTGGTGGCTGGGACTAGGAAAGCAGAAATGGGAGAAGGAGATGGATGAGTATTTTCTTGTCTTATACAAATTCTCAAGAATTTGCCTGGTATGGGGAAGAGTTGGAGTGAAAGTCAACCGGGGAGTTTGATAAACCACAAATCTAGCTACTATTCTTAGATAGCAAGTCTGAGGGGGCCCAGGCAGCTGAGTTTTAAGTGGGTGTCAAGTGAAGCTGATGCAGATGATGAAAATATCGCTTTACATCCTGCTACTCCCAGAATCAGCACCACTGGGCATCTTGCTAGAAAGGCATCCCAGCCCTCCAAGTCAGAATCTGTGCTTTAAAGATGAACATCTGGGTGGTGTTGTGTGGTAAATTAGAGAAGCCCTGCTCTGGATAGTAGGACAAGACTGTCCTCCATTGTCTCTCAGAGTGAATCTTGGAGGAGTCAAGGGTCTGCCTTGGGTCCTTGGGAACTTTGGCTGTTCTTTGTTATAATGTTGCTCAATTTGATTTGTATGAACTGGTCTTAGCTCTGTCTGCCTTTGGCCCTGCGTGGCTGGGATGGACATGTCCTCGGAGAAAGGAAAGGTCCTAGCCAAGGTGAGTGCCTGTTCCAGAGGGGGACATGCTGTGTTTCTCTTTCTCTGGGTGGTGAGTGAGTGCCTGAATGTTCCTGCCTCTATCTCTGAGGAGACCCTGCCACCCACTGCAGTTTTATTGCTTTTAAAATCTATTTTATATTCCATTATGTGATTGCACTGTCCTCCCTCTCATTCAGCTGTTGTACATGCCACATTCTAATCTAGGTTCAGAACATTTCATCAGATGGGCTCTGATTAAAATCCAATAAAATTTAAAGCAGGGGGAAAGTCCAGAATAAAGGAGATGGCATGTAACACACGGGTCTGAATGAAATTCTGTTTCAAGGTTTCTGAGCGCATTTTGGGAACCACCTCCCAGGCATGTATTAAAAGCAAAACAGAACAATAAAGGCAATCTCCTCCTGTTTCTTCCCACAGAATTTCTTTTGTGTCTTTAACCTCAGGAATCAAACACTGTCCTTTAGGAACTGAAGAGCTTAATATATGTGGTAGGTACACATGTGTTACATGTGTATACTAGCGTTATGTGCTCTGTGTTCCCTCCATAGGAATTTGCTCCTTGGGTGGACATTCTCTGTCCAGCACTGTATCAGGTAGTGCTTATAAGATAAACATTTAATGCAGTGTACTAATATATAAGAATTTACATGATTGGCTGACAATGGCTTCCCACAGAGTCAAGTATGGAAAATGCAAAAAAACTTTCTGTGTGTTGGGGCTCCGAAGGATCCAGGTGAAGGCCTGGAGTTCTCTTTAGTGTCCTATGCAAGTCCCTTTTCAGGAGGCCGAAGAATCTGCAGTAGAAGGCTGAAAGGTCTGAGCTGGAAGCTGAAGGGTCTGTGCTAGAAGCCAGGAGACAACCTCCAAGGTGAGGGTGAAGACTGGAGCTCCTCTGAAGAAGCAGAAGAAGTCTTCCTTCAGTTCCCTTCTGTACCATTCTGGAGACAGTCCTCCCTGGGGTGGGTCTTCCACACCCAGAACTATGCTGATCAGTTTAGTTGGGCATTTCTTACTCAAGCTGACATAGTCGGTTAACTATCAGAAGCACTATCTCTTTCTCCTCATAGCTGCTCTTCGCATTCAGGGATAAAACTGGCAGGAGGCAGTAAGAAAAGCTCCATTCTCTTTATGCTCCCAAAAATGCCCATTATGGAACATGGCTTGTCAATCTGTTTCCGTATATGCTTTCTTGTCACATTGCTCAAAATAGGTAATTAGGTGCCTGCAACTTATCTTTCCTCTCTGCTCCTTGGTAATTATGCCCCCTCTCCTCCCGTAGGGCTCTGTGTCCTCCACTTAACCCCTTACTTTAAATTCACAAACAGAACTACAGTCAGGACTAGCATGTGTGTGCTGACACCTTCACTCAGAGTCTCCATTATAATTCTCAGGATAAGAAATTTCCGCTTTATGCAGCATTTCTTTCTCGAGGAACTTAAGGCGTGGTCACAATGGCCAGGGACAAAGCACGGGTGATGTGGTAGGAGAGATAGTGCAATTAATTTTGCCATTGATTTGAGGATGGCCCCTCTTCCCTGATAAAGCAGGCTTAGGCACCCTCCACCTTACCCTAACATGAAAATGAGACTGTTGGGAGGTGGTTCATGAATATGGTCATGCTATTTACTTGTAATTACTTTCCAAACAGGCTACCAAAGTGGGAGTGAAGAAAGGGACCTGAGCTAAAACTCCAGTCAGTTGCTTTTGTTGTTTGTTAAACAGGAGGAGGAGAGGAACTGCAGGGAGGTTCTGTATTATCTGTTATTCAGTTTTAAATATTTCAATTATGCTTCTCCATTGGTATGGAAAATTGAGAGTTGGCTATAAAATGCTTATGAAAATAACCATACTTGGAGCAGTTTAATTACTTTAATGAAATGGAGACAAATATTTGTAAGTGAAGAGCATGCTCATAGATAATGCAAGGAGAATACATGTATTATTCAGCAAATGACTTAATTAGTTTTTAATTAGTAGAAATTGCAATAATTTTTCAGCATATCTTTTATTGGAATGGTTTTTAACAATAAAAAGCATGTGGGTATCCTTTGTAGAAAGCCATTTACTGTAAAGCAGAATAACAGATTTGTTGTTTCAACTAGGAAAATTTCTATTCTATTAAAAGCTAATTGTGGTTCAACTTATCTTTGCAACGCTCAGTGGAGTGCTTCTCATGTGTCATCTGTAGTATATACACATCTGAATACACGGAACGAATTGAAGATGGCTCGCTTTCTGGATTCTGTCATCTTTCAAAACCAGCTGGCATCCATCCATCCTCCTTTCCATCCCTTTATGCATGTATTTAACATTGATAACATTGCAGGAGGCTTCTAAAACCCACCGCCAAGTGGAAAAGTCCAGTAGTACAGCTAGATCTCTAAGTGAATAATTACAATGAGCATTGGAAATGACATTCTAGAAGTAAGTATCAAGTGGCTTTAAAGTAAAGATGAAGAAACAACCAGTTATTCCTGGAGGCTTCAGAGAATGAAACCTGGAAAAATTGACTTCAAAGACTTTCCTAGTAATTAGAACATTAAGAAGAAAAATGGAGGTATGGAAATAAATGTTCCATGTATTTATGAAATAATTGGAGTTGGGAAGAATGAGCTGGAACAGAATTCTTCCAGGTCCTTGAATATCATCTTAGGAATGCACTTTCAGTTAATATTTCTGCAATTATTAAGTACTACACACTTACTATGGAAAGGTTGGAAAACCAGAGAAGTATTATACAGAGGAAAATAAAAATCACTTGCAATCTTTTAATGGTTTAATACCTTTTTATTTTTGAATACACTTAAAAATGACAAGCTTGTGCTACATAAATAGCTTTATATCGTGCTTCTTTCACTTAGTACATTATAAGCATTTCCTCCATGTCATTCAAAATTCCTGGTAAGTATAATTTTTACTGACTGTGTAACAATCTTCAATATGCACATACATATGGCCTGTAATTTATTAAAGCAGCCCTCTGTCATTAGCCATTTTTATTATTTCCATTTACTATGGTAATAAATAATGCCATAATAAACATATTTGGCCATAAATTTGCCTGCATTTTTGATGATTGCCTTAGGGTAGTTGTATAACTACTACCTCACAGGATATAAAAATTTAAAGATTTTTGATGTATATTATCTAAGTGTTTTCCCAGTGGAGGTATTAGCAAGATATAAAATATAAACAGTGCTGGACAATAGGGGAATTTTTAATAATGGTTTTATTTTTTAAATACTTTCCATCTTAATTAGTATCTCATTTCTGGGGTAGTTTGTATGTCCTTAATTTTAAAGTTTATTTAATATATATTTTAAGCAGTTCCTAATGGCTGTAGCAGCTATTTGTTTTTTTTTCTTGGAATTGTCTATGTCTTTTTCCTATAGTATTTTATGTTTTATTGACTTGTTATTTTATTAATGAGTAGCAGTCAAATATGTAAAAGATATCCTTTGAGATTTCATCCATTCCTGAGTGTTTTTGATGTTTGAGGTAGTGTTCTCAAGATCCCTCAGGCAATCCACCCACCATATGCCAACAGGCTTCTGAGGCTCTGCAGTGTGAAAATGCATCTTATTTATAGCAATGAAACCCTGTGTAATATACATATTCATATGGAAAACAATAAAAAAGAGAACAAGTACTTTAGATGTTCATTAACTTTACATAGTTATTACGTCAATGAGATGTTTGCATATTTACTACTTTGTAATATCTTTTTAGAGCAGAAGCCTGTTGCTTGGAGCCCCTAATGAAAAAAGGAAAGGTGTGATTGGATGTCACTGTTGCCAATCATCTGGAGTATATAAAGGCTGTGACTTTTCAAGAGAGATGGAGGGACCAGGTCATGACTTAGGCACTTGAGTACGGTGTGTGTAAGCCAGTGTATACAGCATGTGTGTTTGCGTATGTCCACATACATGTGCATGATCATGTGTTCTCGTTTGGTTTAGCTCTCTGAAACAGTTCAAGGAGAAGTGATATCTGATGATTTCTTAATGTTATTTTGAATAGAAAATAAAGGGACTTGGTTAAAAAAAGACCTCTTAAAAAGAGTCTATTAATGTGGGTGTGAGCAAAGAGAAATAATACTGATCTTTGGTCAAAAATTCTCCAGTTCTTGTAATTTATATCCAATAACCTTATCATCGAATTAAAAGGCAAACAACAAACAAGAAGCATTCTTAAAACAGCTATTGAATATTCTGAAGAGAAAGCACCCCATTCTTTTTAAAAAGGTACTTTGAAAAGGTATTCTGCTATGTTTGCTTTTCCAAATAGAATTTATAATAACTTGTCACACTCTACACCCTCCCTTCTAAACATACCCAGTGAGAAATAATTAGAAATGCAGATGAAGATAAATGTAAACTTTTCATGGTAGTACGTTTATTATAGGTTTGATGAATTGCCATTTGAGATCAATGAGATTAGTGCGGAATACAGATGTGATGCTCCCCATGCCTCCTGATACCAAACCACAAATTGAGTACGTCCTCTTCCAAATGATACAGGTTAGTACCCCATCGCTGACATAGGTCCCACTAAAAGCATAGAGCGAGAAAATTCCCTGGGCCACCAGCCTTGTAGGAAGGTTTTATATATAGCACTGTTCTCTGCTAGAAGTGTTTCTTGGCTTGGTCAAAGAGAGGGATGAACGTAATATCTCTGATGTCCTGCAGACAGGAGGTCATGTAAGAGATAACACAGACATTGGACAACTTAGGGGTGGGTGAGATGGCCTGGCAAGGATGATATAATTACTTCAACCTCAGTGAGAGGCAGCCCCCTTGGCAGAAATGTCCTGCTGTGTAAACATGTGGGCCCTGAAGGGTCTCACTGGTGGACAAGCATGTGAGCTTAGCATGGTGCTGCCTGTGGACCAGCTAATTGTGGGTGCCCATTTCAGGGTCACCTGTTGCCATGGTATTATTCACTTTGAACGTGGGGAAGGCACATCTTTGCTGAGAAACCAACTCATTAGAAGTCATTTCAGTGAATGGGATGTTTATTTGACTGACTTGATCCTCCTTCTGTGGCCTTTTAACATGTTCATCTTTACAATACCCTCAGCTCCTGAGAAGGCTTCACAGTTCACTTCACAACTGATGCAAATGAGCCTTGGTCCCTTGATTGTAAAATGGGATAGATATCTTGTCTTGTAACTCACAGTGATGTTTTGATAATAAAGTAAAAATCATGTAGGTAAAAATGCTATGCAGGGGTGAGATATTTCCATATTCCTGAATTATATTTCAACTTTCATAGATAAAGATATTCCTGGTTTGCGCTTAAGGATATCAGGACTGGTGGCATTTTGTATTTTATCCTTTCCAGGATAAAATTAGCTTTTCCAAAAAGCAGGCGCTTTGGTCAAAATAGCTATTGTCACTTTCCCATTGGAATTCTGGAGACTGGGTTTTCGCTCCACGGGGCAGGTATGTTTTAGAACAGGGAGGCTCTTGCGAAATTCTCCTTTTGGACACAAGGTGGTGCTAGTGTATCCAGAAAGAAACTTCACCCCGCCACTGAATCAAAAATTCTCTTCTTTTCAACCCTAATTTATAATCAGGATTTACAACCCGTTGTCATAACTTTACCTTTCCTAAGCCATCAATTCTCTGTTTCTCTTTTAAGAATTCTCTTCCTATAAAATTACTTTTTGGGAGGAGGATTAAGTTTGCTTTGTGACAAATCCACGTCTACCTTGAAAATTATTAACTCTAGGTTTGCTCAGGGGTCAGTGCTGGCCTTTCTTCGGTTGAATTCGACAGGACCTGGTCTTGGGCTTATTAGCTGAGTATCGCTGTCATGGTCTCACTGTGAACGTGTTTTGATGCATGTTTGAATGGTCAGAGGGTATGAAGGCATGTTTTGTATTGCTGAGCTGTTGCGCAGCTCAAAATGCTTTGGGATCCAAATGTGACCTCGGGCAGAGCTTCCTGGGTGTTCTAAGTCTCAGTTTGTCATCTCTAGGGTGGTGGTCACTGTTACAGCAGTCTCTCTGTACTGTCAGAAAAGCTAAAGACAGCTGATAATGCAGTTTTTTCTCATCTGTAAAATGGGATGACAGGTGATAGTTACCTCTTAGGGTTGTAGAGTAAGTAAACAAGAGAAAACATTCAAAACTTGCACAGACTGAGTATTCCATAGACACCACTGATTATTGTCATTATCACCAAGGATGCCAGATGGCATGTGCATGGGGCGGAGGGTCAGCCAGAGGACCTCTGAGCCCCTGCCTTTAGACTTCCTGGCTCTGATGGTTTGCAGGGTCGTAGTTCCCATCTAGGTACAAAGCTGGTCAGTGAACTGGATTTCAAGTAGCAGTAGGTATTCTCCCTTTTCCTTTGTGTTTTTGCCCCGCTTCTTATTTAATGGGAGAGTAAATTTCTATTTAAACTGTTCCCTTTTTTTAGGATAGTAATTTGTGTTTTCGTGAGAAGGGAGCGGACTAGTTTCCCTCCTAGCAATGCTGTCAAAGAGCCTTTTAAGATTAGAGAGAGCAGGCTTGGAAGCCAGAGGACTCTGGGTGCAGAGGCTTGGAAATAAAATTCCTTATCCATTTAATGACTGGCATTTTCTTATTTCATGATTCCCTTAAAAGGTTAATGGTGGTTTTTTTTTCTTCCTGTCAAACCAGGTTGTTATAAAGGTTAAAATGAACGTGCAGGATGTGAATGACAATACTGGGGTACCAGATGTTATTAATTAAAGTAGAAGTTACTAGATACCCGATTGCACGTGTGTGTGTGTGTGTAAGTATGTTAAGTGAAAGAGGCCATGATACGGGAATGCTGGGTTGGATGAGATATGGCTGAATCAGCAATTTCAAATCTAAATTCAGGAAGCGGGAGTGTTATGTACGCACTCTGCCTCTCACTCGATCTCACACATCCACGCCCTTCACATCCGAGTTCCGGTTTAAAATATAGGACAATTACTTGTCCCAATAGGCTTGAAAATGGAACAAACAGTAAAATATGGGTCATTCCTAACTGTGTTTGGGATATCTAGTAATTTTGCCCTTGGGGGAACATCAATATTATTTTCTAGGGCAGGGATCAGCCCCAGGCTTTTCCTTAAAAACCCTAGTGGAGAAAAATCTGCTTAGATAGGAATAGGCATAAGCCATGGAGCAAGGGTAGGTAAAGGGCAGATAACAGAAAAGGAGAGGAGAGAGGACTTAGGTTTGCTCACGTACTGAATTTAAAACCTGCATATTTTGACTGAGATGTGCAGAAATGGACCTAATTCCCTATGTTCCGGAGCCCCATTTCCCTTCACCTGTTCCTGCAAAGCCACCATGCCAGGGCTGGTGTGGTCTAAAACACAGTCTCCTCAGGCAAATGTCCACAGCGTTCAGCCCTCATCCCTTTTTGTTCTCATGACCCCTCCTGTCCTGAACTTACCTATTGTTTTCACTCATTCTGCATGAAGAATCCCGTCCCACTAGCTCCTGGCCTAGGAGCCATCAGTGTGGAACTAGTTCAAATAACATTGAATGAAATCCAGTTCCTCGGTCACACAAACCATATCTTAAGCACCCCATAGTACATGTGGCCACCACAAGTGAATAGTACACATGCAGAACATTTCCATCATCACAGAATATTCCACTGGATAGCACCATGTGTGTGTACATGCATAAGTGTGCTGGCTTGTCTTTTGTTAGATTCTTTTGCTCCAAAAATAACATACATACAATAAAATACATATATAACAAGACATTCACATATCAAGCCAGACCTCCATACTACACCCAACCATGCTCTGCCAAATCAAGAATAATAAGCAATGCGTAAGAAGGCTGAAGGTTGAATAATTCTTGGGTTTTTAAAACAAGGAAAAGATGTTCCCAGGAAGCTATAGATCACACAAATATTGATCAGTTCTTAGAAAGTTTAAAGCATCTTTTATAATAAAATATCTCAAAATATCTACAAAATAATCTATTCGTTAGAATTAATAGGCTGAAGAACTCTAGGGATATAGTAAACAGAGCATACCTTGAATTTAGGAAAATATGTAACATTTCCCCAGTATATCCATACACTGAGGATGGACCAAGGAGGACTAGCTCTGTGGTTCGGTACATTTCTGTCTATCTGAAAACCACTGCAGGCTGTGTTGACTCTGTTTACAACAGCTGAGAAGCATCTGGAGAACAGTGCTCTTGGAGCCCCGCAGCACATCTGACAGGGATAGATGCTGTCAAGGAGAGTCTTCACATAAGACAACAGCACACAACAGGTCACCTCGCGGCCCGCAGAGAAGGGCTTGGAAGGGCGCTCTCCAGAAGGGCGAGCAGCATCACCCCTGACTCGGTCAACCTAATCTACACGTTGTCCCTGGGACAACTCCCTGTTATGCCAAAGCCACCCTCACACCAGGTCCAGGAGGCTCTTCTGTGGCTGGGGTCAGATGGAGAAGAGCTGGTAAAGGGAGGGGACACTGGGCAGCAAGGAAGAAAAGCCATGGCAGGCTTCTTTGCAGGGGAGACTCGTGTGTCCCCAAGTAAGAACGCGTGCGTGTATGCGCATGCGCGCACACACTCCCTGACGCTATGTCTTGCTAAACTACAATCATGAAAAGACAGATATTATTAACCCCACTTTAGAATGAAGAGCACTGAGAATCAGAGTGATTTACAGAGTTTGCTTAGGGTTAACCAGCCACACAGCTGCAGTCCTAGCCCCGGGTTTCCTGACTACCAGGCCCGTAGTCTTGCGTCCACCTCACACCTGAACACACAGCTGGTATCCGTCTTCATTCCCAGCAACGTACTACTTCTCTGTCCTTTCCCTGCCTTCCTCTTCGCCTTCCCTCCGTCCTGTCTCCTCTCCCTTTCTGTTATCTGCCCTTTATGGTGTGAACATCGTGCAACTCTGAGGAAGAGATACAATTTGGCTATATCCTGTTGCATGTTTTCTTTCTTTTATAAAGTACAATAGTGACTATTAGAATATGTATAAGAGCGGCTAATCTGGATGTTGTCTTAGCACTTTGAAAGGACTTCCACGTGCGGTATCTCACGTCTTCCTCACAAGCCTTTGTGACGTTTGTAGGACTGGTATTATTACAGGTGAGTTATCTCTTCCTGAAATGCTTGGAATAAGAAGCGTTTTGGATTTAGGATTTCCTTCATTGTAGAATATCTGCATATACATAATATCTTGTGGATAGGAGCCAAGTCTAAACACACAATTTATATTTTGTATGTACTCTATATATGTATATATACCCTGTAGTAATTTTACACAATATATTAATTTTGTGCATGGCCCAGAGTTTCATGGTGTGGAATTTTCCACTTGTGGCATCACACTGTGTAGTTGAAAAGTTATGGATTTTGGAACATTTGTATTTTAGGATTTTTTAAAAAAATTTGAGACATGGCTTTGCTAGCTTGCTAAATTTCTCAGGCTTGATTTAAACTTGGAATCCACCTGCCTCAGCCTCCCAGAGTGCTGGGGTTGTAGGTACGCGTAAGACTGCCAGGATGCACCACTTTGCTCAGCTTGGATTTTGGATTTCTGTCTTAGAGATGATCAGTGCTTATCTTTATTTAAAGAAGCAGCAGCTGAGACTCAGGGAGGTTAAATAACTACTCAAGATCCTACTGCTTCCATTTAGTAAAGCATGGTTCTGTGTAGCGTGGAGGTCTGACTTGATATGTGAATGTCTTGTTATATATGTATTTTATTGTATGTATGTTATTTTTGGAGCAGAAGAATCTAACAAAAGACAAGCCAACACACACACACACACATACGCGTGCACTTATGCATGTACACACACACGGTGCTATCCAGTGGAATATTCTGTGATGATGGAAATGTTCTGCATGTGTACTATTCACTTGTGGTGGCCACATGTACTATGGAGTGCTTAAAATATGGTTTGTGTGACCGAGGAACTGCATTTCATTCAATGTTATTTGAAGTAGTTGGACACTGATGGCTCCTAGGCTAGGAGCCAGTGGGACAGGATTTGCCATGCGGAATGAGTGAAAACAATAGGTAAGTTCAGGACAGGAGGGGTCATGAGAACAAAAAGGGATGAGGGCTGAACGCTGTGGACATTTGCCTGAGGAGACTGTGTTTTAGACCACACAAGCCCTGGCATGGTGGCTTTGCAGGAACAGGTGAATGGAAATGGGGCTCAGGAGCATGGGGAATTAGGTCCATTTCTGTACATCTCAGTCGTAATATGCAGGTTTTAAATTCAGTACACGAGCAAACTTCAGGCCCTTTGGGGCTTTTTCCCTGCTGAATTATTCTTCTAAGGTCACGCAGCCCTGTGCACGAGTCTTTGGCTATGTGCTCCGCTTTCTAATTGTGTGTATTTCAAAGTGTGGCTCTCATCAGGGAGTTCTCCACATAGGTAATTGGTTTCCTTAATCCTGCTTAGGAAGAGCAGGAAGCTTCCTGACTCCTCCCTCTCATTCGACAGCCAGGAGCCCCACAAGGAGGCAGAGGCAGCACTGGGAGCCCGGATCACATCCTGGCTGTGTTGTGTGCTCCCTGGGTGACCTTGGACAAGTATCAGAATACCCTGGGCCTCCTTTTCCTCAGCTACAGAATGCCCATGATGGTAATAGTGCCTGCCTTATAGGGCTGGTGCTATGATGCAAAGGGGGAATGTTTTCAATGGCGCCCAGCACAAGGAGCACCATCTCAGTGTTTATTGTTAATACTGCTGCTGTAGGCTCTGCTCTACTCAGGTTTCAAGAGTCATTTGTGTATCTGAGAAGGAAGGGAGATTTCAGGAATTTTTCCCCCCAGCCATCCTGCAGGAGCTTTAGTGGTAATCTTGGCCAAAACAAGAGGTGCTTACCTAGTGCTTGGAGTGCTGTCCCTGGTGCTGACCTACAGTAGGACTTTCTCAGGCTTGCTGTGGTCTGCCTGCTTGCTGGTGGCTCATGACGAGCCCTCACTTATGACGCTCCCATCACCTGCCTACGCTTCTGCTGCGGAAGTTTGGAAGCTTGATGGTCCACCTGCCTCCCTTCGATGAGCTTGTTCGCTTCTCAAGTTCCAACACGTGTGGCTGTACAGCTCCTCTGTCTTCATCATATTTTATTTTCAAACAGGAATCCTATTGGAGTCAAATTATACCTTCTCGGGTTTTTGTTTTGTTTTGTTTTTGGTAAGTTCCCATTTCTTATGAATTATATGGCTTTTAGCAATCAGATCAAAACCTATCTTTTCCCTTTCATTTTGAGATCTTTTGGTGTAAATTCTAGCATTGACATCATTTTTTTCCTCTTGATAGTCTAGGCTAGTCATGGTGAACCTATGGCATGTGTGCTGCAGTAGGCTGTTTGTACCGTTGAAAGCTCTAAAAGATTCATCATCGCTGGTCTAGGCTAAGTACACGATTCCTTCAACAGACTATTTACTGAGGGTCTACAGTGCACTAGACACTGTGCTAGCTGCCAGAGAAGCAGTTATACATATAAGAAGGTCTCAAAAATTCTTGCCAAATTTAGTCCAAAGGATGAAGCAGAGAGCTACTACCACCTGAATATTCACTTTGTTTTTAGAGAGACACCCCAGTGTCCATAAGTGGGATGGAAAAGAGAAGCTCCACTTACGAGCTGAACTTGACAATGTAACCTTCACCAGGACTTCTGTCTCCTAGGTTATGGTCATCTTATTCCCTGGTTCCCTCAATCCACAAAGGATGGCATAGGGTCTGGATAGGGTGGACAGAATGCCTAATCTTACCTACAGTATTTTCTGATCAATGCATGCTAAACTGGGAATGGTACATGTCTCTGAACTCCCCACTTCTAAAGACGTGTATAGAATGTTAAACTTGCATTCATACATTGAACCTTGTTTCCTGTCTTAGACCCCACTTGCACCTGGTTTAATCAGTTATTCAGTAGGAATTTACAGAGCCAAACGCTGAGACATCTATCTACAAACATCCTTTTTTTGTTTACTTGCTTTTTCAAACAGTGTTTACCACAATGCTATTTATTGGATTGTTTTAGAAGAAGGAGGTGTTAGTACTTCTGTCAAGTTCATTGGCCAAGGATGCTCAGTACCTGCTGGAGGAAACAGGAGGACTGCCCTGGCAGTGGTGCAGGCCTTACAGTTGGGAGGTGATGGCAGGGAAAGGAAAAGGTAAACTCCACTTGATATTACACTACTAAGACACCCTCAGTGCTCAGAACAGAGCAAGAAAAAAAAACCCCTGCTTGCTAATATGTATATTTTACATGGCATCTTTGAAGATGAAGCTGCTGAATGCACTACTTTACTCCAATTCAATGAGTTTTACAAGACCAAGAAGGACTCGTTCCAGTTAGAACAAGCTGAAAATGTCTTAAAGCTGACAGAATAATGAGTATTTTTTTTTTTGTATAATATTTTTGATCCAGGTTAGGGTGCTGTGGTGTCTGTCATTTTTGCCAGGATACTTTTTTTTTTAATTTTTCAGCTATGCTCCTTTGTCTTACTGGGAGATTTAATTTCTTGTATGTGTAATAAGAATGCCAAATAAAAGCAATTATTTCAAGTCATTATTCATAACTTTCCTAAACCAGATGTTGAATACTTGATCCTCTGGTTAGCTAGTTAATTTTAAAACTGATGGTCTTGACAGTATTTTTTTCCTCTCTCTTTTTTACTTTGTTCTATTTCTTGTTATTTTCTAGTTATTTCTTTTCTTGATTTGTAGATTAAACTGTGAATTTTCTACACTTGCATAGCTAGAAAGAAACAGATAGAGAGCATTTTAGGACAAGTTGTACGCAGATAAACCCAGGTAGGACTGGATTTGAAATAGGTAGGAGAGGGAACACAGAATGATTTTGTACTGGCCCTGACACTAATGTGTTTTCAAAGAGAACTGTATTAGCATATTTATTATTATGCCTAGTTAGTGCTATAGTTTACCAATTTCCTAATATGTGCTATGGAACCAAGGTTCAGAGATGTTAGGTAACTTTCCTAAGGTCACTCAGTTGTTGGAAAAACCTCTTGTCTCCAAAACCTGTCCTTGTATCACAATATACTTTCTCCATCTTTGAACCCAGGGACTTTATATCAGAAATTCCCTAAAGGCCCGATAGCATTGACTATTACGATAGAAGAAACAATGCTATTATGGACTGAATGCTTTTGCCACAAACCCCCCCAGCCCAATATGCGTGCTGAAATCATAACACCAGTGTAATAGTATTACTAGTTCTTGGGGAACTAATGAGGTCGTAAGGGCAGAGTCTTGATAAATGGGGCGGAGAGATTTAGAAAAGTGTCCACAGACACTTGTCTTCTTTCTTCCTAGTGAAGATACAGTGAGAAGTCAGCAGCCACCAGGCAGAAGAGAGTACGTGTCAGAGCCTGCCATGCCGACACCCTGATCATGGCTGCTCCGGCCTCCAGGACCACGTGAAATACATTTTTATTGCTCATAAGGCATCTAGTCTATGTGCTTTGTCATAGCAAATGCAGCTAAGATAAGTGCTTTCTTGCCCTCTATTATTGACTTATAAATTCACATGCCTCAGTGCACTTTTACAGGGCAAAGATAATTAACTTCATTTTACAGATATGGATACAGAATCCAGAATCTGTTTTCTAAATTCTGGTTACTTTTCACTCACCTAGGTGCAAGAGCACATGCCCACATGCTGGACATTGTAGTTAGTGTCTGTCCAAGAGCACCAAGCTAGGGGCCAGGCAGACTACAGGGCCTGGGCCCAGGCCGGGCTTGCAGCACCATCCTTGGGAGTGGCGCAGTCAGCCCTGGCCTCTGTGTTCCTGCTGTTGTGCTGTGCCTCTGTTGTTTCCCAAGAGATCCAGGGAATAAGCAGAAGGGAGGAGGAGAGGGAGGGGACTAAGGGAGAGGGCTTGAAATTAATTAAGATATTTTAATTGCATCTACCAGTTTCTCCAAATAAACCCCATCATCATGTAGTATCAACATGCACTAATAAAATATATAATTCAGAGCATGGATTGCGTTTCTACACTCATCAAGCCCCAGGTCTTCTTTTTCACTCCTCACTCTATTTCCTTTATTGTTGTTGGCTGTTTGCATTAGTAGCTCTGTGGTGATTCAGGGGTTCAGTGAGGTGGATAGGCGGGGAAAGGGAACTGCAGAAGTCTCCCTTTATCTGTGAGGGATATGTTCTAAGACCTTTAGAGAATTCTGAAACTGACTGGTACCAAGCCATATATATATGTGTGTGTGTGTGTGTTATATATATATATAGTATTTTGGGGGGCTGGTGATATAGCTCAGTGGTGTAAATGCCTACCTGGCAAGTGCAAGGTCCATTCCTGGTACCATTCCAGGAGTTCAATTCCTGGTACCCTTTGGGTAACATAAAAATGGTTATTCGTAATATTTTTTTTCTCTGTGTCTTCATCTATGGTAAAATTTTATTTCTACATTAGGGACAGTAAGAATAAACAACAAATACAATAAAACAGAGCAATGATAGCAAGATATTGCCATAAAAGTTATTTAAAACTTATGACTTGTTTATTTTTGAAAATTTCCACTCAGTATTTTTGGCCCATGGTCAACTGAGGATAACTGAACACATGAGGAGTGAAGGTGAGAGGGAGGCACAAATCTCACTCCGTGACCTGAGTGTTCACCTCCCTGGTCTGTGCCATATTTTTTCCTTGTCAGGATGAGGCTCGGCCTAGGTGGTACCCAAGTTCATACTTAGTACCAGTGTGCTATGGCTCCAATGCAGTTATTGTGAAAGGGTACAGACTCAACTCCTCAACCTCCGGGAAAATGGTTCTGCTTATTTTGTTGCTCAGAACACCGTAGCACTGTGAGCAGTTAGGAGTTTTATATTTACCTTTCTCTGACAGAAAAGAAAGACGCTGCACTTCTCCAAAATATGGATGAACCCGAGGGAGGCCGCCCTTGTCTGTGCTGCTATTGGCACTCAGTGGAATAAGCAGAACGGGGAGGTCTTTGAAATGCAGCAACTGTCCGGTGCCTAAAGCAAAAGTTAAATGAAAAAATGCCCCCAATTCCATAAATTCAGGCTTCTCTAGGAAGAGAGAAAAGCAAGGAGACAGGGCCAACTCTATGGGGAATTATACTACCATTTGTTTGTAAAAGCTCTGAAGAGCAGGGTTCCATTTTTCACCTGGAACATAGCAGAAAGGCTGAGCTATTAAGGCATAAATTTGGTACCAAATTCTACACAAAATGCCCACAGTATCTCCTTGATCAAGGTTTCAATCCTGATTTGAACTTTTGTCACTCATTCTGTACTCTGTCTTTCTTCTGGGAGAAGGTAGGGCCCCCCACCCTCTTTTTTTTCAAGTTTTGGCCTCATAGGTTTTAACATCTTTCTGCCTTAAGTCAGAAATATCTTATCTTCTCCTAGCTTCTTGCTGGGTTCCTCTAAGTCTTGGCTTGCTCCCACCATAGGCTTCCTCCCCTGGAGCAAATCCTAAAGTCAGTTTTCATTCCACACTTTAAGGGTCTAACTTTGCTGTTACTTCAAAGGTATCCTGAATGTCTTCCATAGTGGGGTCTTATGCATCCATTATATTAAAACAGCTCCCTTCTCTTTATTGAGCATTGGGTTTTGAAGGAATCCAAAGAATAGACAGTGGTTGAAGGAGAGGAGATACAAATAACTGTTTTTGAATAAATATGTAGATGAGATCTGAAGGGGTAATTCCTTCATTTGTTTGTTTATATTTTGCTTTCTTCCAGAATAAGCCATTTTCAATAAGGTGCACACATGCTGTCTAATCTCAGTTCCTTTCCAGCTGTCCAAGTGAGATGCTTCTCATAGCAACAGAGGATAAATGGACACTGTTCTCAGGAGGACTGGGGGAAAACCCAGAATGAGCAGATTTATCTTTCCAATTTGTATTAGTCACTCTTCCTGTCACTGGGACAAATTACCCAACACTCACGATTTAGAGAAGGAGAGGTTTACTTTTGCTCACAATTTTGGAGGATTCAGTCCATGGTTTGTAGTTCCAGGAGGGAAAGATTATGGCAGATGGGGATGGTGGAGCAAAGATGTTCAGTTCATGGCAGCTGGGAAGCAAAGCTGGGGAAGAGTGCCAGACAGGAAGGGGCCAGGGAATAGATGCAGTACCCAAGGTCATGTCTCCATGACCACCCAGGCACTCCTAGTAGTGTGCTTTACTGATCTCCCGGGCAGCTCGTAAACCAATCAAGTTGATACGATCAAGTTGATACAATCAAGTTGATACAGTCAAGTTGATACAAACAAGTTTAACTACGACACAATTCATGAAATATATCTATGTTGTCCTAATGATAAGACATTTGAAACAATCTATCTTTGAATAAATTGGACACATAAGCTACCATGGCTTCCTTGGCCCCACAGTACAATACTGCATAGCTCTTAGTGCCTGTACTTCAGTGCCTGGAGTGCAGCCACAGGGCTTTTAAGCGAGTGCAGCAGAACCAGAGGAGAAGAGATACAAAGAGGTGCATTATAAAGGAGAGGTAAAATTTCTAAGGGCAAGACTCTAGTTTGCATCCCATGAGGACAAAACAGGAAATCTCAAGTAGACATTTAAATGAATCAAGCTGAAGACTTTTGGGATAAACCAATTTTTGATTGAAATATGATCAAGAGAAAACCTTCTTTCAGTTTATCAGTATATCTTACCTATGACTCTTTATAATTATTGCCTGAATACCTGTTGACTCTTTTTGACTGAGGTGTAAAAAATTTCCCATTCGTTTCCAGTTTCTGAGTGTGTTCTATGGTTTTCACACTTTCTTGTGCATTAGAATCATCTGGGGACTTAAAAAATTTTCCAAACATTTAGGCTGCACCTGGTGCCAATTAAATCAGAATCCCTGGAGGTAGGGGAGGAGCCAGGAACCAGTAACTGCATTGTTTTTCAGTTTTATAGGTGATTCCAAGGTGCAGCTAGATTTGAGAATCAGTGTCATAGACTAGCGGCTCTTATATGTGAGTGCGTATCAGAATCACCTGGAGAGCTCTTTACAACACAGATTTTCGGGCCCCGCCTCTAGGATTTTCTGGGTAAGTAGGCTTAAGAGGGGTTCCAGAATTTGTATTTCTTACATGTCCCTAATGGTTGCTATTGGCCTGGGGATTACCATGAGTGCTATTTTCTACAGTTTCAGGTATGTGAATACTACTGAATGCTGACGATGAAAAATTCAAGTGATAAAGATGAATTTGGTTTGATAGATGAATTTGGCATGATGTACCAGGATTTGGGAAATATTTGTATAACCAAATATTCTTCTGCTACTATGGCCATATTAGAGTTTGATTCACAGCATTTTATTTCTGATGGATTTAGCCCAAGCCTTTGATACTCAGCCACAATCTATTTCCCATGGGTTGAAACTATTTCATAAATGCAAATGAAGAAAAACCCTAGTTCACTGCTTGTTACTTAGTACAGGTGTCCTAGGAGGTATGTGGGAATGTGGTTTCATCCCTCCCTGTATGTTCCTCTGTCAGAGGGGGTGAAGTGGAAGGCTTCAAAAGTGTGATAAGCAGCCTTTCTCTAGAAAACTACAGATATTTCTTTCTTGGGCTAAACAGTTCTGAGCCTGGCCACCTCTTGTTTCAGCTTAGTGCAGCCTTTTTTTTTCTTCTATTATAAATATTATCTGCACAACTCTCTTAGCTTTACCAGGCCCATTAAAATGTCATTAGGTTTCCCATTAGCAGCTAGTGTTGATGGTTTCCTGCAGTGGCCTCAGCATGAGCCTCCTTGCTATGAAACTGAGCTGGGGGAGAAGAACACAAGGAAGAAGCGTGAATTCAGTGATCTCTCCCTCCCAGCTTCAAATGGCCGAGGCTAGGCTGCAGGTAAAGTTTCTCTTCTCTAGGCAAAGGTGGCAGCAGGTAAAACAAGATGTATGAATCTGTTTCCCTTGCCCCCTCTTGCCATTCAATTTCTTTGCTGTTTTCAGTATTTCTAAACTGTGAAAAACAAACAAAATATCCAGCTCAGCTTGAGCCACTTTTTATATTCCCATCCTTCTGCCAGTTGCCAGCATTGGATAGTTTGTAGTTTGCTATCATTGCTAGGTTTCTTTTTCTCAATTTTGCCTTTCTTAGACAAACAGCAACCTTTTCTACTACATCCCCCCACGTGTATTTATTAGACATTATAGGAAGAGTACAATTTAAGGAAACAGGAAACTTATGCACAATTAGAAATCTCACTTATTGACTGTATATAGTGATTACTTAGTCCTTTTAAAAATCTATGACTTCAAAGGAATAATGCTAGCACTTTTGTTTTTGTGTTGTTTTGTTTTTGTCTTTGCTGTTGTTATTTTGTTACTGTTTTTCTCTTTTGATAAAAAGAAATAGAACTGTAAAATCCTGTGGTTTTCAGAAGTCCTTGTGAATTCATGCACTTCCCCAGGCTGTTGGTGTCTTCAGGATTTCTTTACCAAGATAATTGTCAGTCATAGCATATCCTCAATTAATAAACGAAGTCATCTCTCAGACGTTTTGAACTCCCTTCTTCTCAGATGCCCACCTTTCTTTTCTTGCAGTTTGGAGGGAATAAAAAAAGGGCCTAATTACTCCTACTAGTTCCACTTGCCAGCTCTACTTCACCATGATTGTGCTTTTCTGATTAGGAGAAAATTTGCTTTCTCTGACTGCTGCTCAGATTTAGCTCTCTGCCCTTTCCAGCCAAAGAAGAGAGTCCTAATTTACACTGAATACATACATTTAGTCATTACCACTAAATGTTACCACATCTCCTTGAGCATCTCTGGGAGCTTCCTGCCTGGCCTTCATAGAGGGCTTCTTTTTGGAGGCTTCCCTGAAGTTTGAGCCTCCTTCAAAGCCCACTCCATAGTATGTTTATTCAGTTAGGGATGGGGCTGATTTTTTTTCTTCCCAGAAGGGAAGGCAGTGCTGTGGACTCTGGGCCAGATTGTTATTGCATGGAAGGTCTTGGGAATTGTTTCCAGGCTCTCTGTACCCCAAATAAAGAACTGAGCAAGGTACTCGAAAGGAGTAAGAAGAGAGTAAGATTTATTAAATGTGTGAGAAATGAAAGTGCACTCCACGGGGTGGGAGTAGGCCAGTGAGAAGAGCTCATGGCCGTGATAGGGGCAGTTAGTCTGTCTCTAGGAATCCTGGGACTGTGGGACGACCCATAGCTTGGGACTGATGGAGATCATGGTCTAGTGTGGTACTTGAATCAGCGCACCTATCCGAAAGGGGAGTTTCCACCCATCAGAAGGGGGAGTTTTGACCATACAAGGTTTCTGTAGTATGTCAGGGTGTTTTGGAGGGAGGTCAAAACCACAGTGCAAAGGAGCATGGATCCAGGCCAGAGTCAGGTACTTTCTGGGGGTGTCTGTGGGTCTTCAGGTGGGGGACAAGAAGTCCTTTATATGTTGGTTTCCTGAAGTTTTGACGTAGCTGTCCTTGCGTTGCCTGGTTTTTGCCAGCAGCTTCCTGCTGTTTACTTGTTCTTGGTCCACCTCCTATCTCAGGGTTCACCTGCTAGGATAAAGGAGGTCACAGGATGTAGCACATGAGGGTCCGGGAATTTGACAGAAAGAGTGCAAGGCATGGCCATAGTTGCTGCTGTGCTTTGGCTTAGCAAGCTGTTGAACCGTTCAGGAAAGTATGTAGAAACTCAATAGATTCTTTTGAAACCGAACTCTACCAAGACTCTGGAATAACAGAGATCACGCCTTCCTCTGTAAAACATGGAACAACACTGCCTGGTGGGGTGGCAGTGCACATGGTACCGTCCTTCCCGCAGGGGATGTTTCTGCTTCTCACGAGTGGATTGCATTGGTAGCAACCTTGCTTATGCTTTTTGTATTTGGTATCTTAATTATATAATTTTGCTAATTATTGTAAATAGGATATTAATGCAATAAGAAAGTGTTTACAGGAAAGCTAAGCTTTCTTGGAAAGATTTGATAAAACGAGTTGCTAAGATCTTTCAAATTAGGGATGGGAAAAACATCTCCAAAAATTAAAAAGAATGTAAATCTAGCAGAGTTCTGCAGTTAGATTGTCTTTTTCTACGTACAGAAATTAGATGTTGCACTGTAAATGAAGTTTAGATACAAAAGACAATGGAAGACTCCCATAAATAGGCTCATGGTAGAGGAAAGAGCCTTGACACACTGATGAATAAATGTAAACTGATAGGTTTGAGGTTGAATACAACGCTTCAGGAACTTCAACTGCCTTCCCTGATTAACCAATTAACTACTAATTTGTACTGCAGTCACTATTTATGAAATCCGAGTATGAGCTGGTTATTTCCACTCTTTTAAAATTGTAGGACATTGTCCTAAAGCTCCAACCGTGGTTCTGTGGAGTTTGTGAGTTCCCAAAGGCTTTATCCATTCTCTGCGGCCTCTGGCTCTGAAGAGCTGTTTTCCCATATCTGCAGCATTACTTGTCCGTTGTGCATTGTCTTTGTTCTCTTTCTTAGCCCTAGCTGTGATGCTCAGATTTCCTTAATTTCTGCATCAAAATCTTACATAAAGCATATACATGTATAGTACTCCTGAGTGAAGTGAGGGAAAAGGAGGATAGAACAAGATTTTATACTCTGGGGACAAAAAGATTTTCAAATTGGAGATCAGATATCCTTGTCCCTGAAAGTCCTTCGTCTGCTTTGCTACAGAGAAGGGGATTTGGCTATGAACCTCCCACACTGCCCCAGCCACACATCATCTACTTAGTTTCTTCTAGTTCTATTTATTTCTGTCTTCTGTTATTTCTCCCCATTCTTGTTTATGTCAAAAGCAGAGCAGTTTGGCTAACCCTTGGCTACCTCTTTTCCTGATAACCCTTGCTCTTGGGTAGGGTCACCTTCTTACCTGCCTCCAGGTGGAGGTATATGTGGTAAACAAAGTTGGGCAATATTAATAATTTCTCTGGGATGAAAGGCAAAAATGCTTTTTTCCAAGGTATTTCCTAACCATGGACAATTTTCTCCTTAAGAATGGATACAGAAAATGTGGCATTTATACATGAGGTAGCACCACTGTGCCATAAAAAAGGATAAACAAGTTATTTGTAGGAAAATGAGTGCACTTTAAGACCATAATGTTTAGTGGAATAAGGCAGACATGTAAACTTAAATATCGCATGGTTTCTTTTATGGGAGAAACTCAAAATATAAAGAACAAAATAAAAGATAATGAAAGTAGGGAACTAGATCTTTCTCAGATGAGAAGGGGATCATGAGAAGAAGGGAGGAGAGAGGAGAAGAGGATGAAGAAAAGAATTAAGATGTGTTATGTACATGGACCAACTCCACAAAGGAACGTAGATATTATGTAATCTGAACATGTACTAATAAAAAGTAAAAAATAAAAAAAACCAAAAAATTTTAAGGAAAAAAAGCCTTGTGTTAGTTGATAAAATCTTTTTCAGCCCATTACATATATTTTCAACTTTGATCAAACTCCAATAGCCAATCCTTTGTCTCACTCAGGGAGTTTATTCTTAGCTGAAACATAACATGCTCTTTCTTGGCCATCCCTATTCACTGTCCTTATTCTGTTCAGGCTCAGTTTATCCACCTCTGAAATGGAGACTATTTTCTGCTAAGGCATTTAAGTAAGAAAAACAAGACAACAGTGCATTTTAGAGGGTGTTATATTATAGAAATGTAGGGATTATTGCAATGATTGTTTGTTTTTGAGATTGTGTATCAAGGGTCAAAAGGCACAGAGGAACAACATCAACACCGATCATTTTTCTGCACCAGAGCCTTTGAGCATCTTATTTGATGCCTTTTTATTCTTGCTCCCTGACTCTAAACCCGGTGCTTTGAAATACCTATGAGTAATCCTGGATCCTGACCTTCAGTCTCCTTATTATTTCAGTCTTGGACCTCTACTCAGCAAATTCATCCAATCACCCTGAATTGTATGTAGTTGAGTCAGGTTATTGTGATGCTGATAAACGACACCTAAATTGAAGCCATCAGTCTCATTTTCCTTACTCACCTTATTTCCAGATGTGGAAGTTAATGGGGTTGGATTGGCGGTTAACACCGAGTCTCATCAGAGACCATTTTCCGTAAGGGCATTAACTGCAATTTATTGATTGGGTGGAGGCCTGAGGCATTTGGGGTGTGGAATTGTATTACCGCGGCCTACGAAATCAGTTGGAGCTGAAATACTAGCCTGCCACCAAGTTTGTCAAATTGAACAAAAGCACTGTGACTTTAGATTCAGGAGCCAGGTAGGCAGACAAGATGTGCAGTTAAAAAATAACTCACTTTGTTAGAAAGAGGTAGCAGCTCTTTGTTTCCTCTGAGAGTAGGTACACAGGTTCATTTTTTGTGTGCTGAGTTCTGGTTAAATGGGAAATCTGATACAGTATCTATTTAGTTCTTTGTTAGCAGTCAGTGAAGGCTGTGTATATATCTGATTTTTCTACTTTTTACTGTCTGAAGGCATTCCACTCATCCATTGTAGCTCCTCTATTCCAGCCAAACTACTCTTCTAATTACCATCCACACCCTCTGCATTGCTAAAGACAGATCAGCTCTCAGCTCCCGTTGTCATTGCTCTATCTCAACATTTAACATGTTGGACTACACTCTTCTTCTGGAACAGTTTTTTCACTTAGCTTCCACGACATTGTGCTCTTCTGGTTTCCTCACACCTTGGTGACTATTCCATCTCCGACCTTCTGGGTGGTGCATTCTGGTCTTTCTTATATCTGAAAACTAGAATCCTATGGTTCAGTCTTCAGATGTCTTCTCTATTCTGTCTATATTCATGCTCATACACATACCATACATCAGCTGAAGACTCTCAAATGTATATTTTTTTGCCTGAAACTTTCACATGGATGAGATACGCCTACACCATGTGCTTACTCAACACTCCCCTTGAATTTACAAAGACATGTCCCATCATGAACATGGTGAACATAGTGAAGATTTTTCTAAAACTTACTCCTTCTAGTCTATCCTTATAAGTAAAGGACAACTCTTTCTTTGCTCTTGTTTGAGTCCAAATCTCTGAGGTCATCCTTTACTTTTCTTTTATCTCCTCTATTATGTACCAAAAAAATACTTGATTGGCTTTATCTTGAATATACTTGAATATCTGGTTTCTGACCATTTCTTAATACTTCTATCACTCTGATCCCAGCCACCACCTTCTCACCTGGTTTATTGCCATATCTTTCCTGGTGTATTGCCATATCCCCATGCTAAAGCCCTGGCTTCTTACTGGTGGAGTTTCAACATGATAGGCAAAGTTGTGGGTCTTTTGTAAGTCAAAGTCAGCCTGACACTTTAAAAAGGTCTTCAATTTCTCAAAACCTTAAATGTATTCACATTTTACCTAGAGTAAGCCTGAGACTTTAAAAAGGTCTTCAAGGGCGTGTGTACCTGTTTCTGAGCCAATGTCCTAGTGTCTCCTTCTTTCTTGTTGTATGTTGTCAGTGATCATACTGGTTTCCAATACTCCAGGGTATTCTTGCCTTAGGGTATTTTCATTTGCAGCTCCCTTTGCTTGCAACTTTCCTTCTCCAGACATGTGCCTGGGTAGTTCCTTCATCTACTTAGGATTTTTAGCGAAATATCAGCTTCTCCATAAAGTCTTCTGCCATCACATTATTGAAAATTGGAATGTCCAGTTACTCCAGAGTTTTGAAGGGGAGGGAGAGAGGGAGAGAGGGAGAGAGGGAGAGAGGGAGAAAGAGAGAGAGAGAGAGAGAGAGAGAGAGAGAGAGAGAGAGAGAGA
>NW_004955427.1:18567304-18609815 GCF_000276665.1 Chinchilla lanigera | reverse complement strand
AGAAGAAGAAGAAGAAGAAGAAGAAGAAGAAGAAGAAGAAGAAGAAGAAGAAGAAGAAGAAGAAGAAGAAGAAGAAGAAGAGAAGGAGGAGGAGGGATGGGTGGAGAGAGAGTAGTTTTCAGAGAGATAGAGAGATATAACTTCCAAGCAGTGGTGCACCTCTTCCAATCAGGCCCCACCTCCTAACTGTACATTCAACTATGAACCTATCAGTGGATTAATCTACTAATGAAAATAGTGCCCCAGGGATCCACCCACCTTCCAAAAGCCCTATTCTGAACAAGTGAGACCTTCTGGGGCTCTGTATACATCATCCAGGCCATATGGTGAGAAGACATGAGCTCCAAAGGGCTTAGTCAGCCCTACCCCTATGGTTTTGTTAATTGCAACTCCCATGACCTCTCTCTTAGGCTGGTTCAACTTGCTGCCTGTAGATTTCTTGAACAGATGTTCCAAAATCCTGGTATCTCCAACTTCTTGGGGTCTCCACTGCACTTTTGGCTTCACTCTCACAGCTTCACACACTGCCCTCTTAGAAGCACACTGTCTACCCTCCAAGGTCTTCCACTGAAATCTGGGTAGAAGATTACATGACCCAAAACACTTACACTCTGAGTAGTTGTGAAGTAAGCACCACATGGGTGATGGCAAGTTTTGTGCCAGCTCCAGCAGTAGCCAGACCCACTTCTACCATACCTACTGCAACCTTTAAGTACTTGAATGACTGGACTTGGGCATATACTTCCCTGGGTGGCTCTCAGTGAGTAGGGAACACTGGGGCTGTCTTCTTAAAGCAGTCCTTCAAGAGTTTACTTTTTTACATCCTTGATCATGTGGGTAGGCTCTGGGAATTTCCTGAGATGCCCACAAGCCATTATTTTCTTATTGTCCTGGTACAAGGTACTTGGTTTCCTTTTAATGGTATTAATCTGTTGAGTAACTGCATTCTCCTTGGCCTCAGCTTTATAGGTGTCTCCTTTCTAGGCAAGCAGTAAAATTTTCACATTTGTTTTTGTCTACTCTTTACTCCTGATTCTCACTGTGAATCTGTCTGAAAGCAGCCAGTGGTACAGCTTGAGCACTGGGCTGCTTTGAAAGTTCTCCTACTTGCTCGATGAGTCTGCCACCTTTAAATTCAGCCACATACAATATCTTAGGACATGGGGGCAAATGTAGACAAGTTGTTTGTCAAAATGTGATATAAATGGCTTTTAGCCTAATATCCAATAGAGTCCTCATTCCTATGAGGGCTCATGAAACCTCTTGAGTCTGGCCTTTATTCTCTTCATTCCAATTAGCATTTTGGTCTTCTGAGATTTGATCAGAATTGCCCATTAGGTTCTGCTTAAATCATTTTAGGCTTTCACTATCCTCTTCTCTAAGTTTTTCCCAACAGCTCTCACAAGCCATTTCCAAAGTCTTCTAAACCACGTGGTCAGGTAAAGTCACAGCAATGACTCCACTTCTCTGGTATCTAATTTTGTCTTACTAGAATAAAATACTTGACACTCACAGCTGAAGGAGCAGAGATTTATTCTGGCTCATGGTTTCAGAGTGTTTATTCCATGGCTAGCTACTCCAAAACAGAAACAATATTGCAGAATGGCCTGGCAGAGTAAAACTGTTCAACCCATGGCAACCAAGAAGAGTGGGCAGAGAAGATGTGGGGAGAGATATACCCTCCAAAATCATGTCTGCAGTGACTCACTTCCTTCCCCTGCACATTCAGGATCAATCCACTACAAGTATAGGATTCCCATGGTCTAGTCCTTCCAAAAGTCCCACTTCTGAACACAAAAGACTTTTGGGGGCTTTTTGGGACTTTTAGATTTTACATCTAAACCATAATGCTCCTGCTTCCCTTTCTGTTGTATTTTAGAACTAATTATAGATGAAACATTAAAAATGGTCTGATAGATAAAATTATTTGGCCATGTGGCTATGAGTCTTATTAAAAAGTACCAGGTGGGATTTTTCTTGGTAGTAATAGTATTTTTAATTTCTGAAGTTTTGTTTTTTTTTTTTAACCCAGAATGTGGGTATCACACCTAGAAATCCTGTTTAAATGTATTGATTAGAGTTGCAGCCTCTGATAGACAGTATTCCATACCTGCCTCTGTTTGAAGAACTGACCATTACCATTGCACTCATAGTAACTTGGACTCCTTGTTATGGGCATGGCATTGTGCCTTCTCATAGCCCAATCTTCTTTATCAAAATTAATTTCATTTTTGTCTCAATGCAATTTAAGACATTTCTATTTTAATAATATTATAAATTTATTATAGAACTGTACTGTTTTAATGATACAGATGTAGAGAAGTTGAGTCCTCAATCATTGGGAGTCATAGGTGCTGGCAACTAAGTTCTGAGTCGTCTCAGCCAACATTATTAAGAACTTGGAAGGCAGTTCAAGAGAAACCTGAAACTGGGCCGGGGATATAGCTCAGTGGCATAAGTGCTTGCCTGGCAAGCCTGAGGTCATGAGTTCAATTCCACATACCACACACACACACACACACACACACACACACACACACACGAAGAGAAACCTGAAACCACAGAAGCCAACAAATAAGACCTGGCTTAGTTACCAGATAGAAGAAAAGTGTCCAGGGCCCATTTCCCTCTGTTTTTCTAGGTAGCCAGGTTCATCTATGCAGAGCAACATCCCAAACCATTTCTCAACCTATTAAAAAGTAATAAATTATTTAAATATAGCTTAGCCTGCCTTCAAATATGACACATTTAAAATACATTCGAAATATAAGTGAATTATTCATTTACCAAAGAGCAGACTTTTACTAAAATAGTTCAGGATAAAAAGCAGCATATGCAATTATCTAATTGTCACCTACTTGCATGCTAACAGCCATATGTACTCTCCCATTCACTTTCGATATTTTCAGTCCTCAGGCTGAAAGGTCTCAAACATAATTTGAGAATTTTGAGATCTTTGATTAAATCCACGCCTACTGGTGATCCAACTGCTGATGGTTCCATATCAGGAAACTTCAGGAAAAGAACTTTGCGTGTTTGGACAGCCAACATTTTCTGAAATTTTGGTTAAGTGAAAATATAATTATCTAGAATTTTCAAACTAAAAATTAAGATATAAACTTTAGTACCTCTCCCCCTCTCTCCCCAGTTTCCTACCTTCCCTCCCTCCTTCTTCCCTCCCCTCCCTCCCTCTCTCTCTCTCTTCCTCCCCTTCTGCCTGTCTCTCTTTCTCCCCCTGTCCTAATTCCCTGTTCCCATTTTCTGCCTTCCTGTTTGGAATATGGGTTTTGCTGGCTCATTCATTTATTCAATGTTAGAGGAAATCTGAAGAATTAGGCATGTAGTCATGAAAGCTGGGTTATTTTTGAATGGAACTTGCATTCCTTCGGATAAAGAATCGTAGGACATTAAGTTTGGAGGGAAGCTTGTTTCATCTAGACTGGTGTTTCTCAACCCCCATTGCACTTTAGAATCATTTGAAGAGTTTTGAAAAAATACTGATGCCCTAGATCAATTTAAATCAAGTTTCTGGTGATTGTGCCTAGGAATTTGTATTAAACACAAAAGCAAAAAACAAAACAAAAGAAACTTTCTTGCTCTTAGGCAGGACTGAGGACCATGACCTACGTAAATCCACTTGATGTTTCCATCTCTTCTGCATTGTCATCACTGCCCCAAATTTGGCTGGTCTGTGTTAGATACTTCCAAGGAAGAAGTGGTCTCTCTTTCTCTCTCTCTAAAGTGTTTCCTCTGTAGAAGTTCTTCCTTATCCGGACAGAAAGCTATTTCTTTATACCTTCTACCCATTGTTCCTGATCCTGTCATTTGGAACAACAAAATGCAAATCTAATCTCACATTTAAATTCTTTAAACATTCAAATATTTCTCATTTTGACCAATTTTATAATGGTTGTCTTTTATATGCTCAGACCTGTGCAGTTACCCCAGCCTAAAAAGCAAATGATTCTTGCATTAGTAGTATCTGGTGGGAAGATGGAAAAACAATCATATTTTCTCAGTTCAACAAAGCATTATTACCTTCCTATTTCCCCATCCTATATTCCTGATGCAAGTCTGTGCCATGGTGGCCATAGTGGACACATAGAACCCTGTCTGTTGGCACATCATCCAATTAACCATGTTGTTTTTTCTAAACTAAAACCTCAGTATTCAATTTTAATTGCAGTGTTGGTACTTTGAGATAAATAAATGGGTTTTGGGTCGCAGTTGGGACTTTGGTTTCTAAAAGCTTTGGCGTCACCGTTCTGTATCCTCATCCTATCTTACTCTTTTTAGGCAGAAGAATCCCCAATTCCTTCAACTTGTCTTCATGTGGCATGGTTTTGAGACCTTCTGTCTACTGAGGTATTAACTTACTTCAGGCTGTCTGCATCCCTAATAAGCAATGGCTCTCAGTATGGGTTAGATAACATCAGATGTGATCAGAGGAGAGGGGCTACTTCCTTTCCCTTCTAGATGATACACTGCTGGTACATCATGAAGTTACAGACAAAGCCATGAGGAACTTTGTATTCATCTCGGCCTTTTTGTATTGAGCAAATCTATTCACTGGGTAGACAGGGGAGTAGGAAAGGCAAAACTGATGTCAAAGCAAGGTGTCAATGTAATTTAACTTCCCCACCCCTTCTCTGCCTTCTCCCAGGCCTGGTCATGGATTCTTAAGATCATATGTGAACATTCTGGGAATTGATCACCTATGTTGTTGGCACTAGAGGACTATGGATGTGGGCACCTTTGCAAAATGAAGAGACCATAAAATGAAGGTGATGGTGGTAGAAGATATTAAGGGTAGAGAGCAGCAGTTTGGTAAAACTCTTTTCCATAAACAAGTTTTCACGAATCTGCTAGTCAGTGCTGCAGCAAAGTGAGTGTTCCATTGGTCACTTCTGGATTCAGACTGGGCAATTCCCATTCTTTCAGCTCTTTTGTGGTTGAGGTAGCCAGATGGCAGAGTACAGGTGTTTATTTCCAGCATCACCTTGTGGCTTTACAGAACTCTTAAATCAGAACCTCTTTGGCCTCATCTAGTCTGCATTACAGATCCTCTTAACAGTGTTTGGCCCAGTCCACTCTTCCTTTTTATTCAACTTTCCTTGTACATTTGCCAGTTGGCCTCTCAAGAAGGAAGACTACCATGCATAGATTTTTGCATTCATATTTAATGAAATGTTTCACAAATATTTATAATGCAACAAATTCTATTCTGCTGCATTACAAATGGGTTCACTGAGATGGGATCAAGGGTCATAACAGTCATCACAATCAGTAAATATTCACTGAGGGTGCGTGACACACTGGTTTCAGATGAGAGCAAATTTGGGTTCTAAACTGGGGAATACTTGGGCAAAGCTTTATCACGGTGCCTTTTTCAGTGCTTCTCCAATAAGAACAAGGGAAATGCAGTGAATAAACCGTATGTGAGCACATAAAGCATGCCCCAGTTCAGCAAGCATTCAGGAGAGTCTGAGATGCTCTTGTACAAAGGGAAAGTTGAATTTGAGCACCTGAGAGGATGAGGGAGAACAGTGAGGGAAGAATTTTGTGTTTTATCATGGCATCCTAAAAACCATCACTGTACCTGCTGCTGGACATACTAGCCCTTTCAAGCTGTTGGGATTATATTTTCAGAGATACATTTGGTTGATTTTTGAAAGTAGGCTTTTATCTAGTTGCCTAGCTTTCTTGACTCATCCTTCATAAAAGAGTTTCAGATGGCTGCTCTTCAAGAGGCAAACTATGCCATTGCCAGCACTCTGTTGGAGTCTCACCAAATTCATCTTCATTGTGGCATTTGACATCTTTGAAAATTTCAGTCTGGAAATTCCTCCCTTGAGCTGTCTGTTTAATATGCCATCCTGTTTAGCTTCCAGTCTTTCCAGGCACACTGACCCGGTTCAGTCCTGCTGCTCCCTAGCCATGGGTATTCCTTGAGATTCAATATGTGGCTCTCTGGTATTATTATCTAAGTATGTTTCTTCACTTGCTTGTCTCAGGATTTAACTGCCATGCAAATGATTATATGTTTTAAATCATTTTCACCCCTGAGTACAACATATATTATCAATTACCCATTAAAGTCAAATGTCATTGTAATTACTATTATTCTCTTTTTCATATAACCACCTGCATTTGCTGCTGTCAGCTTATTGTTAAGTTTTTGAAATTAAGCACTTAATTTTTTTCTTTCCTGTTTCCTCTGTTTTCAATGGTATTTTTATCTTCCCAGATATTCAAGTGTGTTTGTATTTTGTTTCCCCAATAGGTATGAGTGTGTTCTTCTTTTTTTTGAGAATCATAATTTTATTAATTTATTTTAAATTCACATGCAATGAAGTACATCTTTCTAGAGGTAGAGTTCTATAATTTTTCAAGTTTATTGGCATAATTTAGATATGCATAATGATCATGTTCATTATAGGGACTTTATACCTGTATGTGATACATCTTGATTCCTCTTTTTTTTCCCCATTCCCCTCTCCTCCCTCCAACCCCTCTTCCTCTCCTTATTTATAAAGCTTTGTTTTCATTTTATTCTTTTATCATATTTTTATTTTCCTTTCCTTCCTTTCTCCCCTCCCCGCTCCCTAGTTTCCCTTTCTTTTGAATCATTTTTTCCTAGTACCCAATACCTATTATACACTTTCATCCTTATTTACACATTTTGAAATCAAGCACTTAATTTTGTCCTATTTTCTCTCCTTTTTCAATGGTATTTTTATCTTTCCAGATATTCAAGTGTATTTGTATATTCTTTCCCCAATAAATGTAAGTGTATACTTCTGGCACTATGCTAGTTGCTGAGTAGACTACGGACTCAAAGATGTGGTTTCAGCCTGCCTTAGTTACTTTTCTTGTTGCTGAGACAAAATATTCAGCACCTACAAGGTAAGGAAGGAGAGGTTTGTTTAGCTTACAGTTTGTAGAGGTTTCAATCCATAATCACCTGGTTCCTAGGTAGGGTGGCATGGCAGACAGGCATCTCAGAAGAGAAACAGTTCATGGCAGGCAGAAGTAGCAAAGCAAGCCAGCAAGGGACCTTAACAGCAGCTTTCTGTCCCATTTATATTGTCTCTAGGCTACTGGGATTAGGGCAGTGTCAAACCAATAGTGGACTGACTAATTTAGTAATCACTCACCTTTAATCGTAGCATCACACAGCCTAGATCCAGCTATTGGGTTAAATAACCCTTAGTTATTGAGGGCTGATCAGGCCCTCAATTTCCCAAGTGAGTGGATGGCAAAGGCTTAAATAAATGAGACAATTGAAATGATTCCAGGGCTTCAGGAGGGTTTAACTCTCTTACAGCTTTGATATTCTCTGAGTTTAGACAAAGACTTCTCCAGAAAGTCCATATTTATTTGGTTTTCAAACAAAGGAAGAGGATACTCAAGAAAATGCAGGAATCTCGTAGGACCTTGGGAGAATTTTCCCAAGTAGTAAATTATATCAATCAGGAGAACTACCTTATCTTTAGGTTGGTATTTATTGTAGGAGTGTGGAGCCTGCAGCTGTAGTCTCCTTGTAGTTAATTGGGGTTGGAGCCAAACATCCTCAGCTGTGGCCTTATCTTGTCCTTTGAGGAGTCACAGCTTCACAGGCCAATACAGGCCTCAGGGTAACCAGGGGCTCACAGACGTTTACTTACTATGGGTCTACTGCCTATCTTCAGACAAAGTGCCTAAGCTTCAGACAACTCACGAGTGGACACAGAAAGCCAATTGGTTAATATTAAATCCAGCTCAGAGCCACTTTGTAGTGGTCTATAACATCCAACCAGCTCTGAAAATACCCCACCTATGACTTCATGAGGCTTTGGGGGAACATCTAGATACAAGTCATAACACTGCCTAAGTAGAGTTTGTATCCCAGTGGGAGAGTTAAACATTAATTATATATCACAGAAACATAGCTTTACTACACATATGAGAAATGCAGAGAAGGAAAAGTAGCCAGGAGCTACTTTTCACAAGGAAAACATGTTACTCTGGGCCTGATCTACACTGAGGGTGAAGGAAAACTTCTCTGATGTTTGATATTGGATCTCAGATCTGATTGATGAGTTAGGCTTGGAGAAGAAATTCCAGGCATGAAAAAATAAAATTCCTGGAAGTCTTGAAGTAGGGGTAGCTGTGGAAAGAAACTGTGACATTCAAAACAACAAAGAACAACGTGAGGAGAAAAGGGAAAGGCAGCTGGCAAGAGCAGAATAAGACTGCTGGTCTGTAGGCTCTGGCAGAGGTGGACGTGCAGACAAGGGCGGCTATATGGATGGAGAGAGGAGAAGGTGCTGGCTCCAGGACACAGGTGCAAACTCATATCGCCTTGTCTAATCATACTGATATTCACCCAGTCAACACATCTCATTACATTTTCATGTGTAATACTTGCATTTATATTCTTTCTATTCCTGGTCTTGTCACTTAGTTCTGGAGTGATTTATGTTTACATTGTAGGCCTTGTTAGGATTTACTCCAAGAACTGCTGTTCCTCTGCCTCTCGATTCCCCTCTTTAATCAGGGATTCAGGGGTCCCAGTGACTTGTCCCCATCTCAGGACCTGCATGAGCCCTGTTGAAACTAACCTCTACTGGGTCCAGACAACATGAATTTGTATTCCAAGCACAAATAAGTTCCATGACCTATTTTACTTTAAAAATGTATAGGTTCCTGCATTCGATATCCAGAGATTTCAATTCCTGGTATGTTAGTCAGTTTTACTTTACTGCAACAAGTACATGAAATAATCAGCTTATAAAGAGAAAATCTTTATTTTGGCCAACAGTTTTGGAGACTGAATCTATGACTCATTGGCCCCATTGCTTTGGGCCTGTGGTGAGTTGGCCCATCATGGCAGGAGCACGTGGTGAAGCAAACCCACTCACCTCATGGCTAGGAAGAGGAAGGCACTGGGGCCTCCCAATCCCCTGTGGGGCATGACCTCTGTGTTCTGAGGGTCTCCCACTAAGTCCTACCTCTGGAAGGCTCTATCACCTCCTAATAGCACTATCCTGGAGAAAACACTTGGCGTATACTTAAGATCCAAACTGTAGCACCCAGGGGCCTGTATTTTATGAAGCTCAAGTTTCTAAAGATCAGGCAGGTTGAGTTTACTCTAAAAGCACCGCTTATCTGCCATTCACTCTACACTGAAGAGCACAATTGGTTTCCAGGTCCAGTCCCTGTCTTCTCTGCCACCTTTCCCAATCTACCTCCTCCCCTAACTAAAACAACCTTTCCCTGTTAAATCTTCATTTGACTTTAAAGCCTTCTGTTTTGTGCTTCTTCTTCCCACTGGGGAATCTCTGATGTCTTCTCTGCAGGTGTAGCCACCTGTGAAGAGACGTGCCATGCCATCAAGGACAGCTCCTGGCTGGCTGAGTGACAGCGAGGATTTCCTGAGATTCATTATAAAGCAAACCCTATATTTACAAAGATGAGTTGTTGGCGAGAGCGCAAGAGGAAAGCCAGCAGCAAGAAAATAGTCTGTTTTAGAAAGCCGCCCTGTTTCATTTATCTATCAATTCGATTTGCTTTCTTTTGGTCTTTAGATTTTTAAAAAACTCAAATAAACATGATTGTGGTGCATCTTTTTAGTGCTTCTAATCCTCTGACTACTAGAGCAAAAAATTAATATCTTCCTTCCTTGAGAAGAATGAAAACTTAGATACCAGTGGAAGGAGGGAAATAAAGAAAGATGCAGTTTATCTCTGGGTAGGGAACACGCACTTGTGTGTATTCACATAGCTATGGGATTAGCCTCAATTTAATATTTTTTATGGAGCTACAGTAACAGATTATATTAGATATGTGAAAAATATCAAAATTGAATCCCTAATATATTTTATAGGCATAGTGCATTATCAGATATCTGTGAACCAGAGAAATAACATGAAGGGAAATTTACTTTGTGTGCAAATAGGGACACATTACTTATTAATATTCTCTGATATCTATTCTCGGAGCCACAGGTCTTTTCAAATGTCCTTTAATTTTATCTGTCATCAACACACTGATAAGTGATCACTGAGCTAGGGCAGGTAGCAAGAGGACACATACTTGCATTGTCTGTATTGAGTCACCGGAACCCAAATGAAGGAGAGCACAGATGGATTGTAAATTTAAATTGGAGAGAGAGAGAGAGAGAGAGGGAGAGAGAGAGAGAGGAGAGACTTTTTGTGTGTTAAAATGGGGGAGGAGATGAAATGGGCAGGAGGGAGAATGACTTGCTTCCACTCATAGCACAGAAGATAAATCAACACAAAAGATTAAAAAATGTAAAAAGCTTTTCTCATTCTCCTCGCTTCCTGGTGGCGTCTTTGAATGTGCTTGGCAGCAGTGGGCCATGGCGGGCCACCTGTGCAGTTAGCAAATTGCTTATGGTATTTAAAGGGCTCCTTTATTAATCTCCTCAAGCAGCCCTTCGGGAGAGTGGATGCTTGTTTTGGAATGTCTTCTGTATTTTTATTTTTCTTAGGGCATTATTATATTTTCCTCAGCATGGTTAATAGGAGTTTTATTTGTCCCCAAACAAACCATAGGCACCTTGAAGGCAAAGACAGTCTAACTTTACTTTTGTACCTCTCAGAAGGATTCGTGAAAGAGTGTGCAAGTGACTGCCATTGCAGTCACATGGCTGCTCTGGGGTAGGGGTAATGTGGGGTTGACACTCCATGAAGCTGTGCAGCAGGGCAATACTCATACATAAATGAGAATAATGAATAAGCAGCTGAGTGACAGAGTGAATGCCTCTTTTTCTTCTAGACCAGCTTAGTGTGGTTTGTGTTCATCTATAATGCAGTAAAAATGTATGGACTCTGACTTAAGAGAGACTTGCTTTCAATCCTGGTTCCCTCATTTACTTACTGTGTGATTTGAGCAAATTACTAATTTCTTTGAGCCTTAACTTGCTGATCTGTACAATACGTAGAAGAACACGTGCTGTGTAGAGTTGTAAGGAGAATTATATGTGATACATAAATAAGATGTACATGTATATTTCTCTAAAAAGCATACATATATCATTCCTTCTCTACGTGTATATTATTTATATATGTGTGCTTTATGTATACTATGTGTATATGATACACACTCATAATGTGATACACATACATAAGGTGCACCACCTAACACACACCACCCAACAGTCCTGGTATAGAGTAAATATCAAATATTAACAGAGGTAATCACAGTGCTATGTTGCTCAGTACAACATGAATTATATTAGTGTGGGGAAAGCAGAGCATGAACATAGGACTCATGGAAACATGTATCAACTAAAGTGAGATACTGGGTCTTTCTTATACGTGTGGCTCCCAGTCTGTGCCTGTACTTCGTAGTGATAAAACATTTTTTTCAAATGCATAAATTATCATATAAATTACTAGTCTGAGTCTGCAATTTCTTTTTGTTAAAAGCATAAAAAATAGTTGAGAGTTACTGATGCTGCATTGTGCAGTGCAGAAGATGTATGTTTTATCCCACACTGTGTTGGTCGATGGTTACACACCAACCAGGGAGAACTCAGCGTGGGGTTCTGATGTTACCCCTACATGTACCACGCAGGTGTGGTAGAGAAAACAAGCCCCGCTCTGGCTGGCCCAGCTTCCTCTTCCGGGTTCTGGTGACCCTCACACATTGCACTTTCTTCTCTACTATAAGAAATTACTTGTGCAGCTTGCAGTCTGTCCTGAAGAATTTATCAGAGTTATCCTGTGCTATTAGTACTGCCTTCTTCTCACTGCTTTTTTTTCATTATTTGTGCCTTTCCTCTTTCCATGCATTTATTAACTGAATTAGCACATTTCCAATGTTTGTTCACATTTAATTAGGTATTGGTATTTGGATGGCAGAAATGAAAAAGTGAGACCCACGGGTGAGAATTTTATTGAACTTCGATGTATTTCAGCTTCCAAGATGTGCAATTTACAAAAGCATAACCTATTGCGCAGCACAAACTGATACACGTCCCTACAGTCTCTGATATTTTTATGGCTAAGAATAGGATGTTACTAAGGAAAGCTCCTTAGACAAACTGGCTGTATTTTGAAGAGTTTGAACTTACCTAATAGTAATAGGAAACGATCTATTAGCCACAGAATGCTTCAAATATATTACAAGATCACACAAAATTAAATCAGAAATGAGTCTAGATTAATTAGACTGAGTAGGTTTAGGCAAGTTTATTTTGGCAGACAGTAGCAGAAACCTACCCAAACTGCCTGGAGCAGAGGGGGGAAGTTTCTTAAATAGATACTTAGATGTTTTGAGGTCCTAAGGCAGAGAACGGATCTGAAGCCTGGAGTGCACAAGGCACAGTCAGTCATGTTACAAAACTCAGGCTTTCTCTCTACTTACTTTTCTTCTCTCTGCAGTCATTATTTGTGTTTCTTTCTTCCAAGTTGAAGAGGGCCACCTTCTAAGGTGAACTCAACTCTGAGGTTCGAGAAAAGAGCGCAAGCTACCCAAAATCCCTGAACCCTCAGTTCAGATGCTTGGGAGAAAGAATACATTACCTGGGGGTGTGGGAGTCCGAAGTGACACGGGGCTGCCTGGAGGTGTGAACTGGAACGGCCGGGCTGGGGCAGGAAAAGGATGATCTCAAAGAAGGGGGTGTGTCAGATGAGCATCATCTACGTCACACTTGGCTTTGGTTGATTTTTTGCAGTATCACTGCAAACAGCCAGTTTAATGTGAGCCCTAAACAAGTATAGCTGAAGTGTCTTATGACCTTTGTGTACCATTGAAAGGCTACATCTCCACATTCATGTCAAAATGACTAAGACGTGATGAGAAATTGTCTGAAGATTTTAAACACTAATACTTTTTATCTGAAATTATGTAGATACAGCATGGTCTCAGCTACTTTTCTCATTGCTGAGACAAAATATCTGACACTCAAAGTTAAAAGAGGACAGGTTTATTTGGCTTACAATTCAGAGTGTTCAGTTCATAGTCAGCTGGCTCTGAGGCAGTGTTGCATGGCAGAGGGGCATCGCAGAGGAGAAATAGTCCACGGCAAGCAGGCAGGTGAGCTCAAGCAAGGGACCTTCGCAGCTTCTTCCTGGCCCTTTTATATTGTATCTAGGCTACTGGGAATTAGGGCGGTGCCAAAGCCATCAGTGGACTGATTTAGTAATCACACAGCCTTAATCCCAGCCTCATGCACTCTAGATCCAGCTACTTCTGAAAAAGTCTGACCTATGGGTGCATGACACTTTGGGGGGACATCTAAACAAAGCTATAACAAGCGTACATTTGGTTTCATATTTCTTTTACTTTCTTTGGGGAGTAGATCAGATTGCATCTGGTCATCATTCCAAACTCACAGCAGTGGTATCCTTTATTTGACTGTTTAAATACGCTTATTATTCCTTTGATAGTTTCCTTTGCTTATCTTCATTCCCTTCTTTGTTCCCTTTTCTCCTCTATTCTATTCTTACTCTGCTCTTTCTATCTTTTTCCCTCTTTTTCTCCCAAGGAATGAAAAGTTGTGTGTGGGTGTTGTGGCAAGGGGGAGAGAGGAAAAATTGAGCAATGACAAGTTTTAAAGTAGCAAAATTATTTTAGTAACTTACCGCCTTGGGAGGATACATATTGATGTATAATTTATACACAAATGCAAATAGTCATGTAAATTGGGTACGTATTTTAGCTCTTAGAAATTCACTGCCCACACGTTGCTGGGCGGTACTTCCCTGGGCTTCGGCTGGCTTGGATTCACTGAGAGGCAAAATCCAGGAGGGTCTGGCATAATTCAAGATGAAAAGTTGGCCTTTGTATTCACATTACACGACCAAGGCATGCAAAAGAGTTGGAAGCAGCCTAGAGGGAAGAATACATGCAAGAGAAGAACAGATAAGGAGCCAGCTGGGATGGTGGCAGGGAGGGAGGCCCACAGAGGTCTTTTCTGGAGTACAGTTGCTTGGTTATAAAAGGGACCATTTGTTGGTATACTAGTAACTGTGTGCGATTTGGGGAAGAACCCCCTTTGTAGTTACGTGGCTATAGAGGAGTGCCTTCCCCCAATGGGCTGTGCACATCCATGCAGGACAAACTCGTGTAATCTCATGCAGTATCCCTAAAGGGTAAGAGAGAAACAGAAATTGAGAAGTTGGGATGCAGATGTAAGGTTTGCAAAGCACCCCATCCTAGCTCATGACCCCTAGGTAAGCACTGACCATGTTGCAGAGTCTGTGGGGATCATGCTATACTTTGAGGCATGACTGCGTGCAGATCCTGGGGGCTGGGGACCCATGGGAAACTATTCAGAAGACCCAGGTGTTAGAATGTGGGCCATGCCCTTAAATGAAGGCGGTAGAGGAATGTATGTTGCTTTTGGCTGGGGGTGGGGGAATGGAGACCAAGGCTGCCTATTTTGTTGCTGCATTTAGGTACTCTTGGGTGACAAACTGTAACAGCTAAGGGACCCCTGTCTCCGTTTCACCCTTAGATGGGGGAAGAAGAGTACTTAGCTTGGCTACCACCAGCTGCAGTGCTAGGCACTTAGTAAGTAGTAGGGATGGGATGTGAATTTAGGTGTGGCTGGCTGCAAATCCCACATACTGTGTGTGTTGCCTTGTTGTCTCTGTTATTGTGTCCGCCCTCCCTAAGGACAATACTGATAATGTGCAGTTTTTAGCGGTTGTGTGGCACAACTGTGCCAGAGGTGCAACTCTTGTTTCTGCAGCAACTCTGGAGAAGGGAGGTGGCTTGGGAAATGTTAGGACATAAAAACTGTCCTAGGAGACAAGACCCAGGAATCTCATCTTCAGGTTTCCTGAAACAAAAATTGTGACACATGTTCTAACGAAAGAAGTTTGTGCTGTGATGCTTCCTGTTGTGAGATCAAACTGGGGGATGTACATAGAGGATGAAATAGTCCAACCTCAGGGATTTTGAAGGGTTAAGGCACAGGAGAATAGAGCATTTGAAATAAAAATTGCCTTGGAAAATTCTGGATGTAAGTTCCTGGTACCTATGGAAACCCACATAGTCACTGTACCATTTCCAACAGGTCCCGCAGGGGCAAATGAGGAAGCCTGGAACGGATAGCACATTTTTGCTGTAACAAACATGTTAGGGAACTTCCCGCAAAAAAGTGTGACAAGGTAGTAATTTAGGAATGTACACACAAAGGAGGGGCTGGCAGTTGGAAGAATTAGTAGACAGATCCTCAAGGGACCAATTATGCCAAGCAGCATAAGGGGACAGGAAACAACTCAATGAAAAAGTGCAGGTAAGACCATAAAGAGAGGAAGCAAAGGATGAACCACACCTAAATGAAAGTCGGTTCTCTCTCCTGCTGGCAGTGCTGGAGAGGGCTTTCATGAGTGACGCATTCTGGGGTGGCACTGGAGCAGGCCACATGCCATCCTCCAGTGTGCAGTGATCCCTGTCATCTCTGTGCCTTACTACCCAGCTGCTTCTCCCTGAAATGCCACTCTCATCCACTCACATGACAGAACATCCATTCTCCTGCAAGTCTCGGTTTGCGTACCTTCTCCTCTCCCAAGCCCTTGTAGATTTGTCTCTCCCAGCTCCTACCACAGCAAAGTAGATCACTCAATATTTTAAGAACAAATATTTGTTCTGCACCTGATGTAAGCAGGGCTCTACAACCAACACTGCGGATAAAACCACAAACGAAGCAGACTTAGTTTCTGCTCTTGGGAAGATTTCCCCACTTGGTGCCACTGCTGAGCTTTTGTATGTTTTTAAAAGATACTCTACTATTATTCATAATGCTTACATGTTGTTTGGAAATTATTTGTTTATGTGTTTGTGTGTCCCATTAGACTGTGAATCCTTGAGGGCAAACACTATGTCTTAATCAAGAACTTATCTTCCGTTCCTAGCAGAGTGGCTGGGATATAACACTAACTAAACATATATAGAAAATGGGTGCTCTCCCTATCTTTACCTTTAAAAATGTTCAGATTTTGTGCATATTTTCATTCATCCGTCATTGTCCAACTCTCTCATTTTCATATAGGAGGGCCTCCAAGGGGAATCACTTTGTCCTGTCTACAGATGTTTTAATGTCTAATATCTCTCCTAGGGTGATCAACCATATCTGTGGCAGAATGATTTTGGCAGGTGACATTAAAATGAGTTTATTTTATTGTGCATGGCCAATATCTAAAACTTGAGATCTACAAAAATATTCATTACTGGGAATTGTTTTAATTTTTCATCATAGGATTCTTTTATCTAGCGAGCTCTTCTAGTAAACTTGAAATATGATTCAGTTTATAGAACATTGATTTACAAATAGCTTTATCAGCAAAGTCTCTGTTGTTTGAATTACACAACAGTCCTCTATGGGAACAGGATGAATGATAAGTTAATTAAGAGTGAAGAACATAAAGCTTGAATCAATAGACATAACAAATAACGGGTACTTCAGACTGATATTTTGGCCAGGGAAGTGGTGGAGAGAGGGACAGATGAGAATGAATGGGCCTGTGTGATGAGGTGGGGAAGCAAGAAGGCAGAGAGGAAGGGAAAGGCAAACGGAAATGGGCTTTGAGCTCTGTGGAGAGGAGGGACACGGCAGAGACCAGAATCACAAAGCGCTTCAGAGCAAGCCGCCAAGGGTGTGGAAGACACAGCCATTGTCAGGCAAGTTTAGGAAGGCCGGGACCATGGGGAGAGGAGGGCCAGACAGGCAGCACAGGGTACAGATGACCGTGACCCCTCACAAAAATCTGTCCAATTAGATATGGCACATGCAAAGGGATTGGTAAAAGCTAAAAATGACTAAGGAAGATTGATAATTGTGCCTTTGTGCTTGAATTTCTTTAAAATTTTTACAAATAGTCATTTTAGTTGCACATAAGAAACAAAATGATGTGTTAATTGCTACAGGAAGCAGATAGACAAGCTGTCAAAGAGATTAGAGGGTAAAATGCATATGTAACCATACTACAGGTCAAATATATTTGTCAAAAACTCTATTTTATGTCAATATTTTATTTAATACTTATTCTGTAGTCAACATGTTACAGTATTAATCATAATGAAAATGTTCAGACCACATAGAAAGGCCACCTACCTATTACACAGAATGAACTTCTCTTTTTTTAAATTAGTAGACTTTATTTTAAATTTTATTTGATTATTATTATTATTATTATTATTATTATTTTAAGACAGGGTCTCACCACATAGTTCAGGTTGGCCTCATACTTGTGATCCTCTGCCTCAATCTCCTAGATGCTGGGATTACACGTTTGTGCCATCATGTCGGGTTTAGATATTTTTAAAGTAGTATTAGGATTACAGAAAAATTGAGCAGAAAACACAGAGCACTTTCTGTAAATCCCTAGTAATTATTTTAAATGATGTTATATCTGATTGTTTTGAAGTTCATTATTATAACCTTAAATGATCATTTTTCTTGATTTATTAATGCTAGATTGTACTCATTAATTTTCCGACATGAAGGTTATTTATTCAATTTATGTTTTTTCTAAGTCTCTCTTCCTCTTTTTTCTTGCCCAAGTTTTTGTTACACTGTATTTTCCATTTGCACTTTTATTTTACTCTGTAATGACATTTTTTTCTTGAACTATAGGTTGATTAGAAAAGTTAAACCTGCAGACAGCATTTTTAGCGATATGCTTATGTGAAGATTATCATTATCAGGCTTCATGCCTGGCCATAGAGGAGGAAGTATTATGTGTCACTAAATCACCAGTGCTCAAAAGAGAGTATCCAAAGAGTCAGGGTCCACTGGACCATGGTTTAATTTCTTTTTTACTTTTTTCATTTCTTCTAGGTCATATTCAGCTACCAGCTTCTTGTATCCTGTATTGTCTTTTTTTAAAAAAAATCTCTTTTTAAATCTCTTGCATTTGCTTCTGATACATTTTATTTTCCAAGTGGAACATGTGAATCTTCCAAAATCTTGAATGACAAAAATAGCCTGTGTTTTACCCACATATTTAACCAATGATTTGAACATGCATGTCAAAGGTTTTAAGGATTGAAAAATATATTTTTGTCTTACAATTTTAAAGCATTATTTGATTGTATTCCAGTATTTAGGTTTATTGATGAGAATGAGTGTGCTATTTAATTCCCTCAATGAAGTGTTCTTTTTTAAGGTGCCTAGAACAGGGCTGGACATAGAATATGTGCTGTATAGACGGTTGATAAAATAAAAATGTTGAAATGCAGGTTATATTGCCTGATTCTTCTCTTGTTGAAGTTTACTTCCTCTTTGTAAATTTTTGAATTATTTTCCCATAAATTTTGGAATGTTGTCAACCTGTATTGCAAATCCTTCTTGACATTTGGTAGGAATTTTTGTTGTTTTGTTTTGTTTTGAGTCAGGGTCTTGCTATGGAATGCAGGCGGGCCTTGAACCCACTAGGTAGAATATGCTGGCCTCAAACTTGCGGCAATCCTCTTGCTTCAGCCTCTCAGGTGCTGGGATTACAGACCTGTGCCACCATCCTCAGTTTATGGTAAGAACTTTTAGTCTGAAAGTTCTTATTTGTCTCAAGACTTGGAAACTATATATATAGTTTCTGGAGCTTTTGTTAAATAGATGCTGGATTAAATAGATCCTGTGCAAGATGCATTGAGTGGAAGCATGCATTCTGTCCATGACCACCAGAGGCGACAAAGCTAGCACCTTGCTAGCAGGAGAGGACTATCCAAAGAGAGTGCCTTCTGCTCTCCTTATCTATCTGCCCCACTTCCTCCTCTTTGTTTCTTTTAGGATTTGAGGTGGAGTGTAGAAATGCAGGAAACTGTTCTCTCTGTGTCCTCCACACACTGATCCTTACCCAGACAATTGCTCTTGTTTTGTGAAGGAGTGGAAGGGAAGCTTCACCAAGCAGACAAAGTTTCTCCCGTCTGTGTTCTGGGTACGTGGAGGAAGAGTTAACACTCCTGGCTCAGTTGATCTAAAAAGAATTCTTCAGTGAACTCATCCAGTGCCTCAGAGCCTGTTCTTGCTCTCTGAATTTGTTGCTGCCAAGTTGCTTGGCTTGTCTCCAGCTTCTCCTGGAAACAAAAACTTGTACCCATGTTTCACCATGGTTGTTAGGGTGGTAATACCCACCCCATTCTATTGACCTGGTTTTCCAGATTTCTTCAAATCTCTGATTCCCTGATAGCTGTCTTTCATTGTGCTGTGACGATTGTGATCTCATCCTCTAACCAATACTCTGTTAGTTACCTCACTGGGAACTTGATTGGAAAGGAGGTGGTGAGCTATGCTCATTAGGAATTCTAGACCTTGAAGCTTCCTTTTCAAAGAACTATACTAATAGGACAGTCATGATGGGGGCATGTGCTAATTTTTGCTTCTCACTCGATTACACTGGTGGGAAGTAGCTCTTTGGAATCCTTAAGAGAGGCATTACTTGATGTCAAATTTGAATTGTGGCCCAGTGCATGAGGAAGAGGGGGGCTTTATTTGCAGTAATCCTGCGAACCCAAATGTCTAGCAAGTCAGAGTGAGCATCGCTGTTCCTTGCTGTCAATCACCTTGCTAGAAAGTACAGCCGCTGTTTCTTCTACGAGGTAGACTGCTGCTCTCCTGGGAATATAGGAGACCCTGAGGGTCAAAGGTCTTCTTTTCTAAGATGGGCATGTTTCATGAGGGTGTTAGGAGAAAGCAATCTTTACAAGGCTTTTTGAAAATGCCCTCCCTCCTCGTGACTTAGAGTGACTTATGTCTCTCCTCCTACAGTATTCAGCTAGTGGGTGATGGAAAACAGGGATGCTCTTAAGATTCAGGGAAATTTCTACACAGCAAACACTATTTCCAGTGTTTCTGAAAACCTTTTGATTACCAATTTGTGCTTGGAGCCATCCCTGAAAAGAAATCCAATTTGGTATATTTTATGGATTTTATTATAGTGCTATTTATTCTCCATCCCAGATAGCTAAAGCCAGTGCTAAATAATGCAGGCTTTGTAGCTCTGAAGCGCCAATACAGACTGGGTCTGTGTACTCTGCTTTCACAGAATTGGAGGCTGGGGGAGCGGGAGGCAGCTGTAGGAGCCAACTCACAACCCTCCGCTGTGCTTCAGGGAGCGTGGCTTGCATGGACACTAGGAAGAGCGAGCCTGGGAGTCAGGACACCTGGGGTTTTCCACTAGGCTCTGAGGCGCTAATTGGCTTGTGTCCCTAGGCAAGTGGCTGAACCCCTCTAGACCTCCATTTCCTCCTTCATAAAATGTTTAGGGTTTACTGCCACCTCCTTAGGCAACTTCACGGTAGATGAGCTCCAAGCTTTATTCTGAATATTCTGAGTCTTTTTTTTTTTTTAAGGACTAGCTTTAACAATTCAACAAGGACTTCTGTAAACAGAAAGAAATAAAATGCAGCATTAGCCTATTCAGGAAACAATATTTGCAATGTCATAGGTTTATTCAGCCTGAGAAAGAAGGAAATGTCCTTCAGTGATGAAGGGTTTAAATGAGGCATTGTCACTGTAATAGGATTTCAATTAAACACCCTACTTATTGGGTTTTCTTCTGGGTAACCACTGAGAGAATTTAGGATGATACATCCCCCAAAAGTATCTCCTGCAACCTGCACTTTCCTAGTGGGTGGAATGAGGTGTCCCCTTTAGTTTAAAGGGAACATAGATAAAGAGGAATACATACAAAAATACAATGAGAAATACTGTGTGAGCAAGGGGGTAGAGAGAGAGGAGGGGGGAGAGAGGAGGCACAGAGAAAACACAGCATAAAGGACAAAAGTGAGACGTGCACATAGCAATATGCATAGCTCTGAACCTTGTGTTTGATGAAAAAAATAAAGAACAGAATGAGATATTACACAATTCTACTTACATGAACTAAAAATATATGTACTGAAACAATAATACATGTTGCATAAGACCACATATAAACAGAATTTTAAGGCAATTTAATAAAGAGAGACATCTAGAGGATGTGGCATTATTCAGCTTGATGAAAAGTTTGAGTGGAGGTGATATATATTTGTAGCATGTAAAGACAGTCATGTAGATGAGATATGATTTATTCTGGGTGGCCCTGCAGAAGCTATACAGGACCATGTATTCTGTAGTTTGGGGAGTAGATTCAGACTCAGAAGCAAGTGTTGGTAATATGTTTGTGAAACCTTACAAAGTAGGTCAACTAGAAATATTTGGGAAAGAACAAGGCAGGGGCAATTTGTTTATGTAAGTGACCCCTGTATTGATTTTATTTGGTTATGAAATATCTAAGGTCCATTTCTTGTCTAATACTGTACATTCTGAGATATGAATAGAACAACCTCCAACTAACTCTTGAATAGATGTCAAAGATGGAAATGTGACGGTACATGTTATTTAAAGGGTGGGGAGCCAGCTAGTCAACCACCAGAACTTCTACAGGGTGGCACTAGCTTGGTGAACATGTTGCTACCTAACTCTGGGACAGAGCCATCTGATAGAATTCTCAACCAGCTGTCTTCAGACTTTACTGTGCATGCTAATCACTTGGGGAGCACTTTGTAAGCAGTATCCTCAGGTGATAATGGTCTGGGGATTGGGGCTGGAATTAGAGGTGGCTGCAGTTTAATTTAAGCAAGCACCCAAGTGATCCATGTGGAACTGGTGGGCCTGGAAAAAGCTTAGAGAAATTTTGAGTGAGATGCTGTAGGGAGAAGTTGAGTTTTGAAAGGGGGTTTTATTTCTTGAATTCCGGGGGTCTTCTAAACCTGAGTGCTTGAGATTCTCTGCCAGTGGTTTGGGAGACCACTGACTCCTCTCTTTCTTTCCTAAGTCTTGGAAGGTCTTGAACTCCAGGCTTCCACAATTTCTTGACTGTTGTTATAAATAGCTCCTCTCTTAACATGAGTGCCTGACAGATGTTCCAGAACAATAACTAGTGAGCGTCATTATTCTGGGAGATTAAACTGTTGATTTAGAAACAGACATAAATATTTAGCACATAGTTTGTGCTTTTTTGGCTGCTAATGATTCTTAGATATATTTTAGAGTTTTATTAACAAAATATACACCAGTGATCCTGAGTACAAATTGCATTTTTTCACTTTAAGAGCTGGTTGATTAGTTTTGCTCTAGAAACGAAATTAGTTTCCTGAAATCCCCCATCTTTTGTTTGCTTACAAGTTACTTCTCTCTAATCTGTGTGCACAGGAATCCAGCGGGAAGCCCTTTGAACAGGTGCACATGCAGGTGTGCAGCAGGGCTCCCCAAACCTGGCCAAGTATCCTCACAAGTTGTTAGTGTTCTGAAGCAGATCATAGTGATTTCAAGTTCTGACATCTGAGTCACAGCTCCATGAGTGCAGATTTATTTGCTCTGATATGTGGCTGGACAGTGGGACTTTAAAATGCTCCAGAAATAGTGTCACTATGCACCAAGATTTGAAACCACTGTTTTTAAACATGTAGAGTTTTAAAGCCCCAACCTAGAGATTGTGACTTTCTGCATCTTGTATCAAGCCCAGGAATCTGTATGTAACCAACGCTGGTCATTTCTGATGCTTACCCTTAGTTGGAAACTATTGATAGCAATGAACACACCTTAGATTTGGAACCAGGCAGCTTTACTTCTATTTCCCATTTTATGACTTATTACCTCTCTAAGATGTTTCTGCATCTCTCAGTTGGGGCTCATGTGGGTGAATGTCAGAGCCCCATAGTGGAGAATAGTGGTCACCCCCCTCTACTGCAGTCAGCTTGTCGTAGTTGACATCCCAGTTCTTCTGCTGAGTACCTGCGACTCACTGAGTAGGTGATCTAACCCCATGCCTCTCAAATGTGCACATGCATCACCTGTAATTATGTTGAAGTGTAGGTTCTTAATTAATACGCCTGGGGAGGGCCCTGGAATTCTGCCTTTTTATTTTTTAAAAATATTTATTTATTATTTTGTCTTTTTGAGACAGTGTTTCACTGTGCAATTCAGGCTGGACTACAACTCACTTTGTAACCCAGGCTGGCTTTGAACTTACAGCAATCCTCCTGCCTCAGCCTCCCAAGTGCAGGCACCATCATGCCCAGTAAATTCTGCGTTTCTAAGGAGCTCCCAGATCTTTGTGATGCTACAGGAAAGGCGGATGCTGCACAATGAAAAGGACCCTTTGTTCAAACAGCAGGAAGAAAGTACAGTCAAAGTTACTAAAATAAGTCCTTTACTTTCTTCATGCTCAGCTTGTCATGGTTTCACAATGTAATGTATTAAGTACAGGAAAATTGAATTTATAAATTACTAGCATATAACTTATAATTTATATTGTGCAATATCACTTTTAAGTGCATATATAAGAGCATTTAACTCACACGTGGAGTAACCATATTTAACTTTGAACTGCAAATATTACATAATTTGTATTTCAAAGGTGGCGCATAGAAATGTATTTCGTTTTTACCAGAAGGGTGGTTCTACTGCACAAAACTAACTCAGATACTTTCATTTCTTGATACAGCCTCAGCCCTGGTCTCTACCTTTGGCTTGAGCAAGGAAGGGTGGGAAGGAAAAGGAGCCCCAACCTTCCTTTGCAACACACGGGGCTGGCTAACGCAGGGATGAACTGGTTCTGTGAGAGTCTGTGTTTCTTAGAATACCATTTCCTTCTTTCTGTGTTCCAAGCACGTGCTTGGTTTCTCGTGACTGCCAGCCTCTTGCTTGCCTCGTCCTGCCTTTACGTGTTCCTGAGCTCCCCACTTCATGGGGTGCACTGAGCTCAGCAGCCTCACGAATGCTGGATGTGAATGGGGAATAAATGTACGAGCTGCCCATAGCTCCTCCGCTTCTGTGCATGCTCTGTGTCTCATTGGGTTTCATTTCCAAAAAGCAAGTTGAAGGATAAAACTATTAAGAATTTCAAGACAATAGAGCAATAAACCAAGCATTCCCCCCTCAGCAAAGGGCCGTAGGAGACAGTACAAGTCACACATCCATGCAGCTGACCCTGGCCACGCTTTGAGCAGCAAGGCATCTAACAAGGCTCAGTGAATGTTTATTCCTTTACTTTCTTGTTTTCCCACTGCTCTCCTCTGAAGAAACAGCAACTCAACAGAAAATCCTCTGGGGTACAAACATGAGGCTGACTAGCTTCAGGGGATAAGCAGAGGGATGGTTCACTTTGATGACAGATGGAGGGACCCAGGGCTGGGCGTGGTGTCCAGTCCTAAGAACTGGAGGAATCACGTGGCCGACTGTGGCCACAGGCCTGGGAGCTGCAGCCTGAGTTTCAGGGCAGGGAGAGAGGACCAGCGTCTCCATGGCTGAGTGGGAGGACTCTGGTATTTGCCTATGTTTGTCCCTTGTATCCCTGCTGCTTTTGTTCTCTGAGCTAATTCCTGTTTGAAGAGCTGATATTTAATTCAACAGCCCCCCATGGAGCCCTGTGCCTGTGATAGAAGTTTCTAAAAATCTCTCAGTCAACAAAATGATAACAGCTGGTCTTTGAAACTCTGGGAGCTCTAGACTGGGGAGGTGCTGGGGAGGGAGAACTGACGGAGCCAGGGATTGGGACCGGGGAATGCACTATTTGTTAAGGATAATGAGGCAAAAATGTGACAGAGGTTTTTATTACAAATAATAGACAGAAGTCTTCAAACAACAGCAGAGAGTCATTAAAAAAAAAAGAAACAGTTAAATAATTGTCTAATTAGCAGGCACCAAGAAAGCAAAAATTTATTCCATTAGAACTTCTTAAGGGAGAGTCAATAAATTCACAGCTGGGCGCTCACTTTCTCAAGAATACAGAGAATGTGGATTTTCCTGGTGCCAAGTTGTCCTTTGATCCCTGTGCCAAGCTTTCCTTCTGATTAACCCAAGGTAAGCCTTGCCTGGGAGAACCGATAGGCTCAGTGGCTTTCAACCATGTCATTAAGCTCCGGCCAAGTAGGGAGGCTTCAGGAAGGCAGGGATCACAGAGGCCTCCACTGTTAACGGTACTATCAGCGACCGTTCACGGGGTGCTTCACAGCTTATAAGGCACGCTGGCACGCATTATTTCATCAAATTCTTGCAGCTGTTCAGTAAGGGAAGCTGAGCCTGGATGAGTGTTTATGAGCATGAGTATGAGGAGCAACCACCTGCTCAGAGCCCAAAGCATCTGCATCTGCACTGATCACTGTCTACAGCAATGTGACCTATGCCAGGAAGCCCTTGCCCAGGAGGAGGAGGCTGCAAATCATTATCATTGGGTTAGGCAACTTCTTGAACAATCCATTTATCGAAATGAGGATGGTCCAGATATCCACTTTTAGAGTAAATTAGCCCTCTCCACGGTAGTAGACTATTTCAGACTCAGTAACCCACCATGCCCTTCAGGACTGGCCTGGGACCCTTTCCTTACTGGGTTCATGAATCCTAAACTGTGAGGGCAGGAACTTGACCCAGTGAGTCAGGCCTGTGCACTTAAATACCTGCCTTAACCCAGACATCCATACCTTGTCAATGTCTCTCCTAGAAAAGGAGGCTTGATCACAGGAATGTTCTTTTTTTCTAACTCAGTAAGCAGTGGACTTTGATGGCATCTAGCAGTCAGCAGTCAGCAGTCAACATTGCTGTGGACGCTGGCTGGCTCCAGCACTTCCACACTGGGTGATCTTGGGGAAATTTCATCAGCTCTGTGCCCCATGCTGCTCATCTGTAAGATGAGCACCAACCGCAGAGGGCTATTTTAAGACTGAACTGTGTTATTATGGGTGAGCCCTTATGTGTCCTGCATAGCAAGATCTAAACAAGTACTGAATGATTTCAATCAAAAGCATGAAACTTCCAGTTATATAATGAATAAGTTCTGCAGCTCTAATGTACAATATGCTAACTAGTGTCAGTAGTACTGTGCTATTTACTTGAAACTTGATAAGATGATACAGACACAAGATGGTAAAAATGGGCAGTGATGGATGCGTTAGTTTTATTGTGGTAATAATTACACAATGGATACAGATGTCATTTATCTAGAATATCTATAATTTTGTCAGTTAAATATTTAAAATGAAATAGTAAACTTAAAGGTAAAAGTCTCTCCAATGGGCTGACCAATGTCCATACCTATTTTTCTGATGGAAGCAAGCCTTCTATAAAATAGGAGTGCCTAAGGGAAATTAAGTGTCACATGCTTTTTATTTGCATTGGAATTACATACCTAATTTCCTTCATTTTTAAAATGCCATCAACTAGAAAGTATCAATTTAAAAGGTAGATTAGTGCAAAAATGGGAACACAGCCATACAAAGTATACCACTAGGTCATTACATGCATTTCATTTTCAGAAATGATGTACAAGAGAGGCAACTATCCTAGGGAAGGAAGGACTTCAGGGTGGGGGAACAGTGGGCTTTCTCTGAGGTGCTTTCTTGCTTGGCACGGCAGCTGACTGGTTTCTGACGCCCTTTGTGGGGCAGGCAGGCTAGCTTGGAGAAAGGCAGTGAGCCTAAAATCATTTCACAACTTGAGCTCCTCATGGATTTAGTCATGGGGCTCTATGTTTGCAGACACTTGGGGTGTGTTTGCTCCAGCCTGGAGCAGGTGTTTGCTTAAGGGAGGCTCAGACTGGGAACTTCCTCTCCCAGAGCTGGCCCCATGAGTGACTGTGCTGACAGAAAGTGTTGGTTCAGACATCATTTCTTCTCTCACAGAAGACCTTTATGCTCTCTATTTCTCTCTCTCTCACACTCTCTCTCCTCATCGGTCCCTTCTTCTTTAGTCTCTTACCCTGACAGTGACTCAGCTTGTCAAGAACCATTTTCTGTACAGTGCTTCCCAGAGTGACATTTGTGGGTGGACGGTTTCCAGCCTCTGGTGAGGTGAGTGAAGTGAGTGTGTAAGCATTTTAAAGCAACTTGACACAGCCATGGCATCCACACAGACGGTCAATGATCTCATCCCACCGACCAGGGTGTAGACCGTTTCAGGTATTGTGTTCCATGCATGATGAGCTGCAGGTTGTGCAAGTTGCATACTGATGGTATGCCATGGGACCACGAGCAGTCTGAAGGGCGATGTACATTAAAAACAAACAACAAAGAGACTAGCCAGCCCGTCACACAGATATTGAAAAACACTTTCCTAAAAAGTAGTTATTTTTATCTAGAAGCTATCTCTGGCCTTTCAGCAGCTGCTCCCACATCATGGCAAGATCTTGGAACACTGTCCTGGGGACTGAGGGTTCCCAGCCCAGCTGGTTGAGAATGATTACAGCCCGTAATTCACTTGCCATTTGCATTGTCCCGTCCACCAAAATATGGTGGTGTATTAAAATCTGTCTGGATGTAGACAAGTACAGATTGCCTGTTTCTCTAGTACACAGAAACACAATTTGACACAAGTTGTGAAGAAACTGTAGACTTTAGACATAGGTGAGCGTATTCTCTGTGGTGTTTTGTACAAACCAGAGCTTGACCTTGCGTTGTGATATCACTGATCTTCTGGACTGAGAGGCCTTTCTGGGGCATCCTGCGTGTTGTTTAACAGTACTTTTGGAAGTAACAGAGTACGTATTTCCTGCTAGAGACTTTTCTCTGGCTGATATTCCTTATCAGGGGAAGGTCATAGATGTTATCTCAAAAGTCATTTATTTTAACACACAATCTCTTAACTATCTGGTGTTTTTATTCATTTCCTCATGGTTAAAATTCCACTAAAGAAAGACAGTGTTCCTTTAATCCAACAAAGGTTTATTTGATTTAGAGTGAGCAACAATATTCTTACCTCCAGTGATCCTTTAGCATTCTTTCAATTTCTAAGTATAATAGGCAAAACTGTTTCTTATATAAAAATCTGTGCATTTTCCCCTATGGAAAAATTTAAATGCTTTTGGAATAGATTCAAAATCTTTTTAAAAATTGTTTTACAGAGTCCTTTTCTTGTATCTAGTGTGTTTCTGTTTTTCTGTTTGCCCATCCCTCTTGCCATTTACCTTGGAAGTTACACTGATCCTTCCAGGATCCCCTTAGGTGGTGTAGTGAAATATTGAAGAACTTGTATGCATCAAATGACCGCATTTCCTAGCTGAGTGACTCCGATAACTTAGCTTTCTTACTTCTTCCTTTACTTACATGTAAAATGGAAAGATAATATTATCTACCTACCTAGCTATAAAGAAAGATAAACGAGGTTTTTATAGGTAAATGGTCACAGCCAGAGACCATACTCATAAGTGAACTAAATCAGACCTGCATGTGTAAGCACCATTTTGTCTTACTAGTGTAAGACCTGAAAGAGTGAATAAAAACTAGGAGGTATGATAGACATTGTGAAATGAAAGGAAAATGCTCAAAAGCAAAGGGCAACTGGGGTGTGGGAAAAGAGAAGGGAAAGAAGGGGAAATTATGTAAGCATGTATATACAAGATAGCTAGCATAGTTGTACTACTGTCTTCTATTGCTTTACTGAAAGGAACAGTTAGTGATTACTTGTTTGATCAATATTGCATGCCTCTATCTGTTTTCCTGAGAAACCACTTTGAAGATATCAATACATAATACAACAACCATTGTTAATTTCCTACCACTTTGTCTGTAACTCTGTATTGTTTGTATTGTTCTTATGCTATTTTGTAAATGGATGTCTGTTAATATGTCTTCCTTCTTTTATTTTTAAAATAAGAAAAGAAATAAAAAAATTATCTACCTAATAGCAGGTATTACATGGAGTAAGTGAAATAAGTCTTTTAAACCAATAAATATTAATGCTTTTTACTTTTAGGAAGTATCTCCTATGGGCAGACTTTCCTGTGCTTCCTCCCTTGTAAAACTGAATTCACCAACTCCTCTTGAGCTATCATATTCTCTGCGCTTCCTCTTCATGTTCTGCCCATGTGTCTGTCTCTCCCAATAGACTCTGGGTTCATCCAAGACAAGCTTGTCTTTTTATGCCTTACTCTATAGAATTTTGTCACAGATTCAATGAATATTTACTGAGCTAAATATTAAACGAGCTTCTGTCTTCTTCTATCTTTCTAGCATACTGACATTTCCTAGTACGGAGTCAAGAGGGATGTTTCTTTAAATACAGATTTCTTGTTCTTGACAAAATCAGAATTTAGGAGGGTTTTAGGGAAACTGCCTCTTCAATAGGCTTCTCAGGAATGTGTAAGCTCAATAAACCACTAATGCATGTCTCCTTAGCATGTCCATATTTGGAAATTTCAAAATATCCTGCCTGTCAGCCATACCACCTATAGAGTCTATAGTTATACATACCCTGTCAGTCATTGTTTAACTTTATTGCCCAGTTTCAAGCCCTATTATGTCTTAGCTACAATCTTTCAGTAATATTACATGATAGGCAGAGTCTTAGGGTGGCTCCCATGACCCTGCTTCTTGGTCTCAAAAACTGATACAATCTCTTCACCTTGTTTGTGGGCAGGACTTGTGACTTGCTTCCAACCAGCAAGACACAGCAGGGATGAAAGGATGTGTGTGATTGCACGTCTGTGACTGCAGGGCATGGAAGACTGTGCTGGACCACGGAGACAAGTGGCTAAACGAGACAGCCCAGGTGTCACAGAGCCTGGCAGTTGGCAATGACCTCAGGCAATAGTCTTCACAAAATGGGAGTCTTTCCACTCCAATGTTGCCGAGAACGGAATTCAGCCAACAACTTGAGTGAGTATGGAACCGGATTATTCACCAGCTGAGTTTCAAATAAGACTGCTGGCTGACACCTTGATTACAGGATTGTAAGACCCCAAGCAGAGAGCACATCTAAGCCTCACTCACAGACACTGAGATAATAAATCCATGTCACTTTAATCTGTTAGATTTGTGTTCATTTAATTTACAGCAGTAGAAATGAATACATGTTCTAACACTTTCCCTCTTGTGCCTTTCCCACTCATTCAGTGCCCAGTGCCCACAGTAGGAGCATGGTGTCTTGTTTTCAGTGTTGGTGGAATGACTCTGTGTGTGTGTGTCTGTGTGTGATACAGAGAGCACCAGGTAGGTGCAGCCCAAGCTGTAACCTATTGTTTCTTCTGTCTGTTTGCTGCCTGAGTATTTATTGCTGACCGTTTCCTGTGCAGTGGTGGAGACTCCATGCTTCCCCAACTTTTAAAATGATGTTGCTTGCTCCTTCTTGTGGTAGGATCATACTGGTGCTCTTTTTAGATTTACTTCTGGTATCTCTTTATTCTCTTACTTAGTTTTAGGACAGTTTGGTCTTTCAAAATATTTAAAAATTTGCATGTAGACCTAACTAAATATCAACTGACTAGTGCAGAAGGATTCTCCATTGAGATCAGGGCAAGTGTGGAATGTTGTTCTTTATCTAGTCATCATTGTGACATGGGCCCAAGATCTTTTGTAAGTGAGACCCAGTATCATTGTTAGTAAGTGGATGAAGGACCTTTTACCAAAACCTCCCAGAGAAAGTTACAAAATGCAACGATAGCAGTAGTCAAACTTCCCCTTTTGCTATTATGAGCCTTTATAATATTAATATATTTTTCATTCAGTGGCTTTTCTTCAATGTTTATGACTTCAAATGAGTACTTTCAAAAGCTTATTAAAAGCATTTTTGAAATATTTTTGCAGATGTGATGTTAAACTGAGTCATGAATTTTTTTTTTTGTCTTTGGCTTCAAATGCTTTGATTTACTGACAAGACATAGAATTGTTTATCTATTATACTTTACACTTTTATTTTTGTATTTATTTGATACTATGCTTTTCCTTCAGGGAAATTTGTTCCAGAATTATAAGATTATTTGTTTAGTATTTGTCACCTTACCCAACTAGTCCCACGAAATCTAGGAGTCTGTATATCCAATCATAACTATATATTTATTGATTAAACAAATGAATATTTTTTATTCATTATTTTTCTACTTTTTACCATTTTCCCGTGTAATTTTGAGAAGGAATGAAGAAAAGTGTGCACTTGTATTTGTGTATCACCACTGTTTTGCTTTGTCTCTAAAAAGGAAGACTCCTTGAGACAATTACAGGTTGGGGGAGCGCTGTTGAAGTTGATAGCGGATAGTTCTGTTAATGTATCTGTGAATAATGGTCCTGCACAGATGAAGGGTTAGATTTAAATTATGGTGAAGGAGAGCACTCAATTGTATGCTATACAATTGGATGAGGAGGCGAGGAAAAATATGTTTACATGGAATCCTTTATTTTCTTCTTTGCAATAACTCTCTATTCTCCTTTATTTATTTTCCTCCTCACATCCTATTTTTTTAAAAATTTATTTTAGAATAAAAAAAGGAAAACATATTAACAAACAGACATCCATTTACAAAACAGCATAAGAACAATACATGCAATACAGAGTTAGAGAGAAAGTGGTAGGAAATTAACAAGGTTGTTGTATTACGTATTGGTATCTTCAAAGTGGTTTCTCAGGAAAACAAATAGAGACATGCAAGATTGATCAAGTAATTAATCATTAACTGTTCCTTTCAGGAAAGTGATAGAAGTCAGTAGTACACCTGTGTTAGCTATCCTGTATATACATACATACATAATTTCCCCTTCTTTCCCTTCTCTTTTCCCTCACCCCAGGTGCTCCTTTTGAGCATTTTCCTTTTGTTTCACAGTATCCCTCATACCTCTTAATTTTTATTCACTCTTTCAGGTTCTTATACTAGTGAGATAATACGTTGCTCCTATGTTATTATTTTATCTTTCCCTAGATGGGGACTAGGGGAGCCCAGGAGCATGTCAGCTGTCTTCTTCTCTTAAATGTAGGGCATGCTTATTAAAACTAACTTACAGGTTCACCAGGAGAATGACTGTGAATGCAGGTTGGGTCTCTCCCTTAACTTGATCCAGAACACTATGAGTCATAGTAGACCTTCAATAAAAGGATTAAATGAGATTAAAACACTTTAGAAAAAATGTGTATAGTTTATTTCTTGTATTTAATAATTATTAAGTTGCTATGACCATCTACCTTCCATTGATTCAATCAAGTGCAGATGGAAAATATTTAGAAAAATTTGTGACTGTCTTGAACATGTACAGATTTGTCCTTGTCATTATTTTTAAGCAATACCAATAACTATTTTCATAATATTTATGTTGTTAGGTAATCTGAGTAATCTAGAAATGACTTAGAGTCTATCGAAAGACATGCAAGGGTGTATAGAGTATGACACCATTTTATATAATGGATATTAACATTTAAGGGTTTTGATGTCTATGGGAGCTCTGGATCTAATCATCTGAAGATATGAAAGGAAGATTATGCGTGCCAGGCATTGTTCTAAATACTGGACTTACAGTTTATTGTTCTTAATATATTTAAGATAGACCACAGATTGAAAACAAATTTACACAAATGTGGTGAAGAGTAGGTGCTAGTGTTAATTGCTAAGCTTTCTTCCTAGTGGACATTGAAACTGAGGACAGGGACTCATTTTCTCTCTTCACAGTGAAGAGAGAAAGACCTTCTTCTTTTCCCCCTCTAAGTTTTTTCCCAAAGCTGAGAACTGCTGATTCGTGCTAAACTTGTTTGTCAAGGGAAGAGTGACTAATTGTACCCCTTGCAGAGATCTCTAGCTGCTTCTGTTACTGCCCAAGGTCCAGTTCTTCATGTACCTGGAGCTCAAGCCTGATGAAACTCACTTTCCTTGTGTTCTACAACTGTGTTGTGTAGGAACACAAAAGTTACAGCTACTGTCCATTCCTTGTAGGAATAAAATGGCCATGCTCTTTCCTCGGAATTATTTTGCAAGTAGTGTTTTGTAGTTTTTAATTACTTTTTTTTTTTTTTCTAATTTTAAGGCAGAAAATAACAACAACAGCAGCAACAATTACAACAACAACGAAACCCTTTCCAGTGGAGATCTGCGTGAGAGTCTATTTCTCTCTTTTCCTGAAGATCTTTCCTACTGGACTTTTCTCGCCTTTCACTATCTGCATTCTTGTTGCGCATGGCTCATCTCTGGGAATATTTGTGAGTGGCTGCGGCAGGACCTTGAGTTTGAGTTACTTCCCACCAACTTTCCATTGCTCTGTAAGTTAGGTTTCCTCCTTCGGCCTACCATAGTGGTGTACACACTCGGATACATAAGTTTCCAGGCCTTTTGCATTCTAAGTCAATGGCAGTCCTGGGTTTGTTTCCCTTCTCTGTTGTATTTGGGAATATGACAGTAAGGAAATGGGGCTATTAGGGAAGGAGATGCAACACTGAGTGTCATAATAGACACATTTTCAGCTAGGACTTCATCTGTGTCCTTAGAGAATGTGATTGTTAACTTATGAGTCAACCTGATGAGACCACAGTGTGCCCAGACATTTGGTTATACAGTGTTCTGGATGTGTCTGTGTAGTATTTCTGTATCAGATTAACTTTATATCAGTGGACTAAATAAAAAAAAGATTGCCCACTCCAGTGTGAGTGGGCCTTATTCAACCTATTGAAGGCCTCGTAGAAACAAAAACAAAATCATTTAACAGAGCCAGCTCTCCTTGCCTGACTGTCTGTGAGCTGGGGCATAGGGCCTGATCTGCCCTTGGGCTCAGATTTGGACTGGAACTTATACCATCAGCTCTCTGACTTCTTAGGCCTTTGGACTCAGACTGGAAATGTACCTTTGGCTTTCCTGCATCTTTAGCTTGCTAACTGCAGATATTGAAATTCCCCCTCTGCTCTTTGTAATTCTGTGACTTAGTTCCTTATAGTAATTCTATCTGCAGTGGCATCTATGTCTCTGTCTGTATCTATATCTACATATATCCTATTAGCTATATTTCTCTGGAGAACACTGCCCATATCTAGAAAGCTATAGAAACCATTATTTTTAATACATAAATGCAGTTCATCAGATATTTATTAAACAACTGTTAAATTCAAAACAATAAAACAAGCTAAGTGCTACTAGGACTATAAAAATAAAGGAATGTCCAGGTTAAAACTAATTTTTAAACTTCTCCAGTAAAAAAGTAGGATCTTTAGTATTCATGATTATAGAAAAGGAGAACAAAAAGACATGCATATACTCTCTACGAAAGTGGAAAAAAACCCCAAAGCACTAAAATCACCTAAATAAAAGTTAATAGAAATAAAGTTGTAAATGGGAAAATGATGGAACTAATAAATTCAAGAATTATATTAAATAAACATATTAAAATAAATCACTCAAAGTTGTAAACAACCTACTAAATATATGCAATAAAGAAAACACCACCTATAAGCATTTCTTTATTTTTTTAAATTTATGTTTACCCACACTGGAGATTAAGTCCAAGGCCTTGTACATATTAGGCAAGTGCTTTACCATGGAGTCACATCCTCAGACTGAGCATTAAGCATGAAAGCAAATCCTACCTTCCAGTAGTTGGGTCATTTCTCCTTTGAGTGAAGACATTCATCACAGGAATTGGATTGTGCGCTGCTGTCCCTGGGCCATCAGGTGCTCCTTGCCTTTTGCTTTTGCCTAATTCTTGATGGTGAGGGTCACATAGTGAGAAGGTCCTGGATGGAAGATTATGCTGCCTGAATTCTACTTACACGACTGCTACTAATTTGTTTTTCTTATGTCAGTTTATCAAACCGAGGAACCAGTAGTTAGCCCTTTTGCAAAGCACTGAGGTTGGATTTGATAGTTTCTTCACTACCTTGCTGAAATTATGTTTAGCTTTTTTTTTTTTTGGTCTTTTTTTTTTGAGACAGGGTCTGGCTATGCAGCTCAGGCTGGCCTTGAACTCACTTTGTAGCCCAGCCTTGTCTCGAATTTACGACGATCGTCCTGCCTCAGCCTCCCAAATGCTGGGATTACAGGCATGCACCACCACACCTGGCTGAAATTATGTTTCGGATGAAATATTTTCTGATTCTTTTGGTGCCCTGCTCTTTGCAACTTCCTTGGTTACCAACTAGTTGCTTCACATAGGGTAGTGTCATGTTATCAGCGAGAGGGCATAGTGACCTCAGATCTCTTTGTAAACTTAGCTAAAATCAGTGCTAGTGATGTCAGCAAGAATTTTTTTCTTGATCATTGATATAAAAATATTTTTAATTTATTTTGTAGAACTTATTCACAGTTCAACAAGAACTGAGCCAAATGTATGATAATTTTACTAATTCTTCCTTTACTCTGTTTATTTTCATCCAAGTTCAGAGCTATGAGGATTAATTAGAATGACCATCTATTCCACATTATGTTTTTGCTGTATCTAAAGAAAAGTATTAAGTATTTATGTATTTAGGGTTTTCTCAGAGCTGGTCCATGGACAAAATATCTGCTACCAAAACAACAACAAATACCTTTTATCCCAAAGCAATGAATAGATTGAATAATTCTTGGGAAGGCAAATTTTCTAGACACTGATTTACAAAGCAAGCACTTCCTCATGAGAACAGAATATGTGGTAACATACCAGTTGCTTTCTCCTAGATCAGCTCTGCCTACTGGGATACTTACCAGTCTGCTGTTCTAAGTGACCTGCCTCACTGCCCTACAGGGACTACTGATTCTAATCGCATTCTATTGAGCACAGGTCAGAGCCACAGAGGGTGACATTTCCAATCTGCAAGGCAGCATCTTTTGTGAGCGATGAATGAGTACTTATGAAAAGAAAGCAGAGCAGAGGAAGAAGACCTCAATTTGCATTTGCAGAGTGAGATAGTGGATAGAGAATAGAGGAGAATTCCTTTACATAAAAAAGGAAATTATTAACTTCATTCAAACTGCTATGCTGAAGCATTACTTTCCTGTATTTTTTGACTGGAGAGAGTGTCAGGGAGTAAGTGATTAACCAGGTCCTGAGCTTAGAGTGTTACTTGCTTCCTGGTGGATTTTGTTTGTCTCTCTTTGCTGCTTCTGTATATGCAGTAACATAGATCCTTAGTGTGAGAGAGGAGAGGATGAGGAAGGTCTTCCAAATCAGTAACATTCCTGAGATTGTTGGTGCTGATTTTTCCTTCCACATGACACAATTTCAGGGGATATCTTGACTGGAATTTCCTTGATAAAAATTGAATTCTGCTTGCCAGGAAATCTCACAGCCACTGGCAGAAGAGACAAAAGGGCAGCCCTACATGGGGAGCTCAGATTCTCTCCAGCTTTCTTGTGGGCTTTCACTGGCAGAGCACCCCCACCCTGCCTCTGTGAGGGGCCAGATGGCAGCAAGTGTGACTAAAATGATGGACTTGCTTGCCTGTCGTGGACACTTCTCCCATCAGATTAGCAGTTCTTATAATTCTTAACATGTCCATACCAGTATTCTTCATCAGCATGATGACCATGACCACCACTACCACCATCATCACCACCACCATCACCATCACCATCATCACTGTCACTGTCATCACCACCACCGCCATCATCACCATCACCATCATCATCATCATCATCATCATCATGTTTTAGGTGAGACCTGCCCACTCTCAAAGATACCTGGGTCACTGAACATGAGAATAACTGATGAATCTTGCTTAACCTTGCCCATTTTCATCCAAATTTAGAGCTGGCATTTAATAAAGCAACATGAGAAAAGCTGATTCAAATGACTAGCTGTTATGCAAAGGAGTTTGTATACAGATTTCTAGACTAGTGACTGACTACTCAGAAGTCTAATTTCCCTGACACCTCTTGGTTAGGATTAAAAAGCAGGAAATGCAATGTCAGGAACATTAGAAACCCTGTCTGTTTTTCTTTTTTAAACAACACGGTAATGACATCCATTTTTAATGTCTATTCTACTTCCGGAGAGGTGGAAAGCTATGTGAATTGTGTTGCTATACAGCAAGGGTATGCTTGTATCACTATAATATGATGACTTTAACTCTTTCTAGCAGATACCCAGGGTCAAATGGAATTTCTACTTCCTCAGGTTCAGACAGATCAAATAAAAATGGTTACATTAAATGGAGGTTTAACATGTACATAAAGAAAAATCAGAAACTGAGATGAGAGACTGAAGGGATGGTACTAGAATACAATTTAGAGCAATTGAACCCCAAAGTTGGTTCTGACTGAAAGTCAGTGTTATGAGGGTGATAATAATGAATTCCATGAGTTAGGTGTCAAGTGGGTTTCATGTTTTCTAATCTTTCAGAGATGTGTCTTTGATACCATATGTTTTTGCTACATAATAATTCCATTCATTGTGAGGAATTGGTATATATGCATATTGCATTTTGATAATTTTTCCTCCCCTTTCACTCCATTCTCTTATCTTCCCCATCTCCTGATTCCTTTCATATCTTTGCATAGTTTACCTCCCTGTTTCTTAATATCTCTCCCTTATTTCACTGTTTAAATTATTTAAACTTCTGGTTTCTTATGTAAGAGAAACAATGCAATATTTAACCTTCTAGTTCTGAATTATTTCACTTAGTGTTGTGGTCTTAAGATCCATTCATTTTCTGACAAATGACTCAAATATGTCCTTTTTTATGACTCAGTAGTCTATTATGTATATGTACTGTACCACATTTTCCTTATTTGTTCATCTGTTAACGGACATAGAGGTCATTTCCATAATTTAGTTATTGTGAATTACATGGGTATAAAACACAGACATTCATGATGACTTTAACACTTTGGGGAAAATGTTTAAGAGAAATATAGCTGAGTCAAATGGAATTTTTATCTTTAGCTTTTATTTGTTTTTTTGTTATATGTTTACACTCATCATGGGGAGTTGGTGCTGTACATGTATGGAACATGCCTTAATTTTTTCATCATTTCCCCCTCCCCTCTATCTCTTGGTCTCCTCTTTTGCAAAGGATCTACCTCCCTTTTTTTTTTCCCCATTATCTACTTTTATTTTCCTCTTTATTTATATTTGGGGCTCCTCCTTTAAGAGAAAGCATGTGGAATTTAAGTTTGTGGGTGTGATTTATTTCACTTAATATTACGGTCTCAAGGTGCATCCATTTTCCTACAAATGACCCAAATATATTTTTCTTTATTGCAGAGTAGTACTCCATGATATAAAAAGACCACATTTTGTTAATTCATTCATCTATTGATGGACGTATAGGCCACTTCCATGATTTATCTATCATGATTGTACAGCTATAAACATGGGTATGCATGTATCATTATACTATGATGTCTTTAACTCTTTTGGGAAAATTCATAGAAGAGAGGAATAGCTAATCTCTATAGTGGATATACAGTGAGTCCCTGACTTATAAACAAGTTGCGTTCAGGGAGAACATTCACAGATTGGGTTTGTTTTTAAGTCTGACAAAGTGAGTCTTATACATCTTTGACACAAATATACAGTGTAAAACATAAAAAAACTCAAACACACACAAATACAGTAAGTCCTCAGCTATATTGCACTACTGTACAATATTGCACTATCATACTCTACAATAATCACACAGCTTACTGTCCAGAAGACAGGTGAGACACTTCCTCAATTTGTTCACATCTACGAAGGTAAGAATGTTCCTAATATGAGGTCTGTTCATATCTGTGAAAGTTCACAACTCAATGTTTGTAAATCAGGGACTTCCTGTACTACTTTACATTTCCACCAACAATGTAGAAGGGTTCCTTTTCCCCTACATCCTCACCAGTATTTGTTGTTTTTTGAGTCCTTGATGTTATCCGTTTTTACTGGAGTAAGATGAAATCTCACTGTTGTTTGTATTTCATTTCTCTAGTAGCCAAAGAGCCTACACATTTTTGCATGCAATTTTTGGCCATTTGTACTTCTTTGAAAAGTGTCTATTCATTTCAACTGTCCATTTTTTATTAGGTGTTTTGTTTTGGGTGTCTAATTGTTTTTAGCTCTTTGTATATTCTAGGTAGTAGGCCTCAATCAGAAGAGTAGTTGGCAAAAACTTTTCCCATTCTGTAGGTTATGTCTTCACTCTGTTGATTGCTTCATTTGCTGTGTAGAGCTTTTTAGCTTCATATTATCCTATTTGTTAATTCTTGGTATTATAACATTTTCCTGTTGTTGGGTTCTATTCAGAAAGTCATTGTCTATGCCTATGTTTTTAATGCTGATATTTCTTGATTTTCTTTGTTTTTTTTCATCCAGTTGACCTATTTTTAGGAGAGGTATCAACATCCCCTACTATGATTGTATTGGTGTTGCTCTGTCTTTTTTTAAAATGAGTTTTTGTTGGTATATTTTAGATATACATAATGATTACATTCATCATGGAGAATTTGTACCTGTACATGACATAACTTATTTTTTCCCATTCCCCTATCCTCCCTTCAACCCCTCCACCCCTCCCCATTTCTAAAGCTTTGTTTCCATGTTTTTCTTCTTTTCTCATTTTTTTACTTTCACCTTTTTTCCTTTCTTCCTCCCCTATTTCTTGTTCCCCTCCCCCATTTGAATGTTTTCCTCTTATTTCAAAATACATTTTGGTCCTTATTTACATTTTCAGTTTCTCAGACTAGAGAAACAATGAAGTACTCATGCATCTGTGTCCAATTTATTGCACTTAAGAGTATGGACTCAAGGTGCATCCATTTTCCTAGAAATGCCTTGAGTATATTCTTCTTTATGGCAGGGTAGAACTCCATTGTATAAAAAAAACCATCTTTTTCCATTCACTAGTTGATTGGCACTTGGGTTGTTTCCAAGATTTGGCTATTACAAATTGTGCCTCTATAAACATGGGTGTGCATATGTCATTGTGATATGATGCTTTTAATTCTTTTGGGAAGATATCCAGGAGGGAAATGGTTGGGTTGCATGGAACCTCTAGTCCTAGGTTTTTTTAGAAATCTGCACACTAATTTCCACAGTGGTTACACTAGCCTGCACACCCAGTAACAGTGGAGAAGTGTTTCTTTTTTCCCCCACAGCCCCACCAGCATTTGTTATTGGTTGATTTCTTGGTAATAGCTATTCTTTATGGAATGAGATGAAATCTCAGTGCTGTTTTAATTTGCATCTCCTGAATGACCAGAGATGTTGAACATTTTTTCATATGTTTATTTGCTGTTTGTATTTCTTCATATCAGAAGTGTGTATTCATCTCAGATGCCCATTTTTGGATTGGGTTTTTAACTTTGGGAGGTCTGATATTTTTGAGTTCTCTATATGTTCTCAATAGTAATCCTTTGTCTGAGGTACAGCTGGTAAACATTTTTTCCCACATTATGTGTTGTCTCTTCACTCTGTTGATGGTTTCTCTTGCTGTGCAAAAGCTTTTTGAATTTAGTTTTGTGCATGGTGAAAGATATGGGTCCAAATTAAATCTTCAGCATGTGCAAAGCCAGTTTTTCCAGTACTATTTATTAAAGAGGCTATCTTTCTTCCATTAAACATGCTGGCACCCTTGTTAAAGATAAGGTGGATGAGTATGTCTAGAATTGTTTCTGCATCTTCTAATCTGTTCTATTGCTCCTCAGCTCTGTTTTTTTTTTTTTTTTTGACAGTATCATGCTGTTTTTATCTCAGTAGCTTTATAGTTTAATTTTACATCAGGGATTGTGATGCCCTATGCCTTGTCTTTATTTCCCAGAATTGCCTTTGCTATTCTAGGTCTCTTCTAGTTCCACATGAATTTTAGGATTATCTTCTCTAATTCTGTGAGATATGATGTTGAAATTTTGATCAGAATTGCATAAATCTGTATAACAGTTTTGGAAGTATGGCCATTTTCACTATATTGGTTCTTCCTACCCAAGAGCAGGGATATCTTTCCATTTTCTGATATCCTCTTTGATCTCCTTTTTCAGAGTACTGTAGCTTTCAATGTAAAGGTCTTTTACATCCTTCATTAGATTGATTCCTAGGTATTACACTTTTTGGATGCAATTGTGGAAGGTATTGTTTCCCTAATTTATTTCTCAGTGAGTTTTTTTATTCATGTACAGGAAGGCTATTGATTTTTGAACATTGACTTTGTATCAACTTATGCTACTGAATTTGCTTATTAAACCTAGCAGTCTTTTAGTGGAGATTTTGGGATCTTCTATGTAAAGTGTCAAGTCATTTGCAAGTGATAATTTAACTTCTTCCCTTTCTATTGTTATTCCTTTTATTTCTTTCTCTTGTCTAATTGCTCTGGCTAAAGTTTCCAGAACTATGTTGAACAAGAGTGGATACAGTGGACATTCTTGTCTTTCTCCTGATTTTAGATTGAATGTTTTCACTTTTTGTCCAGTTAGTATGATGTTGGCTCTTGGTTTATTATAGATAGCTTTCATCAGATTGAGATAAAGACCATCTATTCCAATTTTCTGTAGGTTTTTTAAAATCATGCATCAGTGCTGGACCTTGTCAAAATCTTTTTCTGCATCTATTGAGGTGATCATATAGTTTTTGTCCTTGGCTCTGTTAATATGGTATAATACATTTATTGATTTAGGTATGTTGAACCATCCTGGCACCCCTGGGATATATCCAACTTGGCCATGGTGTGCAATCTTCTTGATGATTTGCTGCATTCTGTTTGCCAGAATCTTATTGAGGATTTTTGTATCTATGTTCATTAGGGAGATTGGCCTGTAGTTCTCTTTCTTAGTTGGGTCCTTCTCTGGTTTTGGTATCAGGGTAATGCTTGCTTCCAGGGATGAATTTGGAAATATTGCTTCCCTTTCAATTTCATTAAAGAGTTTGAGAAGTATTAGTATTAGGTCTTCTCTAAATTTCTGGTAGAATTCAGTAGTAAATCTTTCAGGGTCTGGGCTTTTCTTTATTGGCAGATTTTTAATTACATCTTTAATTTCACTGATTAATATTGGTTTATTTAGGATTTTTATATCTTCTTGATTCAGCTTTGGTAATTCATATGTATGTAGGAATCTGTCCATTTCTTCTGCATTTGTCATCTTATTAGAAAACAAATCCTCAAAGTAGGTATAGATGATCTCCTGAATTTCTGCAGAGTCTGCTGTGATTTCACCCCTTTCATTCCTAATTGCATGAATCTGGGTCTTTTTTTTTTTTTTTTTGATAAGGTTCGCTAAGGGTTGGTCAGTTTTATTTAATCTTTGAAAGAGCCAACTTTTAGATTCATTGATTTTTTTGTATTTGTTTTTTTTTAGTCTCCAATGCATTCATTTGTGCTCTGATCTTTATAATTTCCTCCCTCATATGAACTTTGAGCTTGGTCTGCTCTTCTTTTTTTGGAAGTTTGAACTTCAATGTTACATTCTTTATTTGCACTTGCTCTGTTTTCCTATATGGTTATTCATTGCTGTAAATGTCTCTCTTAGGATGGCTTTCATTGTGTTCCACAAGTGCTTGTATGTTGTATTGTCATTATCATTTAATTGCAGAAACTGACTAATTTCTTCTTTAGTTTTATCTGTGACCTATTGGTTGTTCAGGAGGGTGTTATTTAATTTCCATGAGTTTATGCAATTCTTGTGGTTTCTTTTGCTGTTAATTTCTAATTTCATCACACTATAGTGTGATAACATGCATAGGATAATTTCAATTCCTTTGCATTTACTTAAGCATATTCTATGAGCTAATACGTGGTTTATTTTGAAGAATGTCCCATGTGCAGCTGAGAAGAATGTGTATGCTGATGCTGTGGTGTGGAACACTCTGTAGAGAACTACTAAGTCCATTTGTTCAAAAGTTTGGTCTAGTTCTAATATTTCATTGTTGATTTTTTGTCAAATTGACCTATCCTTTT
>NW_004955427.1:18563774-18566119 GCF_000276665.1 Chinchilla lanigera | reverse complement strand
TGCTTTTTCATTGACTCCAATCAATCTTAAATTGTTCTTATTAGCATCATCTAGCTGCTGGATTGATTTCTGATGGTTCCATGTTATTTTTAAGAAATCTTTCTTTTCATGATCACTAACTGAAAGTTTGTCTTCTATATCTGAGATTCTGTCCCCACATTGGCTCATTCTGTTGTAGATACTTTCAGTGGAATTTTTATTTTCCTGGATATCTGCTCGAATTTGTCATATGGATTCCATTTCTTTCCTGTGTTGGGCATTCATAGCTTCCATCATTTCCTAAGCTCCTCTAATTTTTTATCTGTATCTGCTCTAGACTCACTAAGTATGGTTTCCATTGTGGACACCATCTCTGCAGTTATCTGAGAAATTATTTCTGATTTGACTTCTTCTAGAGAAGAAGTTGCTTTGTTGTTACCACTTCAGAGAGGCCAGGTGAGTGGCTTTCAGATTGTCCCACCTCAGTGCCCCCTTGGGTTTGCCTTTGGTGAACTGGATGTCCGGAGTTGTATCTTGTTTAAGTGTCTTCTCATTTTATTTTTTTAGTTTAACTCCTGGGTTGATGCTTGTAAATTTCCTATGGTGAGTTGCTTTATTGCTAGTATGTAGAAGCTGTAGGAAATGACTACTTTTCCAAGGTATCTTCAAGGTGTAGCTGGCTTTTGGATTTTGAATCTGTTGCAAGATCCTACCTCTTCAATTTGTTGGGAATGAGAAGTTGCTGCCTGCTTGGCACAGCCCTGGGTTCTTTGGCACTGTGCCACAGTATTTTCTATGACCCTTAGTCAATCTCAGTCTTGGAATATCAGGAAGAACAGCGGGTTAGATCAATTACATCACTTTTGGCTAAAGTGGTACCATCTGCAATAACAATAGCAACAACCATAGCCTAGAAAATGAAAAACTGAGGTAACCATTAATTTGCCTCCTTAACAGTATGAACTAGATTTGTGATATTATAAAATGAAAAACAATCCAGAAAATTATATGCAGTATTTAAGTCCTTATTAATGTCAATTTTACCATCAGTGATTAAATTGAAAAGGAGTTAGGGAAAAATAGAGAAGTACAAGAAGAGGAAGAGCTTAGAAGTAAGGCTGGAGGACAAAAGGGTCTCTGTCCTTTTATGTCAAGTAGTTTTTTGTTTAATGAAATTCTGTACACCAATATTCACTGCATATATTTATACCTATTATTGCTTCCTGTTGGGTTGTTTTCTGTACCAGTATGTAGTGACTTTCTTTATCTCTTGTGATTAGTGTTGGACTGAAGTCCATTTTGTCTCAAAACAGGGTATCTACTGCTGCTTGCTTTTGGCCTCTACTTGTACAGAGTACCATTTTCCATACTTTCATTTTCAATCTATGCATTTCTTTGTGGATGAGAACATGTGTCTTGCAGGGAATATAAGGTTGAATATTTTGATCCATTCTGCTAGTCTGTGTCTTTTGATTGGAGAGTTAGGCAATTTACATTGAGTATTATAATTCAGAGATATTCACTGGTTCCTGTCATTACATTTTCTTGTCAGTGCCAATTCCTTTCTATTTTCCTTTTGTTAAACCACTCTCCCAGTTAGATATGCTCTTTTCTTTGTGTTCTTTGGTGATGTTGGCCTTGTTGGGTCTGTTTTGGATTTCCTTCAGGATTTGTCTGCAGTGCTGGCTTGGTGATTATATATTTCTTTAGGTTCTCTGTTTTTTAAGAAAGCTTTCATTTCCCCATCAGTTTTGAAGGATAATTTTGCTGGATATAGTGATTTTCATTGGCAGTTATTTTTTCTTAGGGTTGAAAGACTTCATTCTAATCTTTCATGGCTTTTATGGTTGTTGTTGAGAAATCTACTCTTATTTTGATAGGCTTGCCTTTATAAATTATTTTATGTTTTTCCTCTAATGGCCTTTATTATTTTTTCTTCTGTATTTCTGGGAGTTTGACTATAATGTGTTATGGAGAGGTTCATTTGTGCTCTGGTTATTTGGGGTTCTAATTGTCTTGCTTACTTGGGCATCCATTTTAGACTCTAGATTTGGAAAATTTTCAGCAATGATTTTGTTGAATACATTTTTATGCCTTTAGTTTCCTTCTTCAATCCTACCTTGACTCTTATAAATCTCAGTAGTTCTTTTGGAGTTATCTTGGAACTCTTGAATAATCTCTTTGCAAGTTCTTGCTGTTTTTATAGTAAAACTGAGTAGACAATCCATTCCATCATTCTTGTTTTCAAGTCTTGATATTTTCTCTTTGGATTAGTTAGGTCTACTGGCATGGCATTCACTTGTATTTTTTACTTTTCATCAGTGCTTGTTGCTTTTCACAGTCTCTAATTCTTTACTAAAGTGGTC
>NW_004955427.1:18458468-18563345 GCF_000276665.1 Chinchilla lanigera | reverse complement strand
TGACCCCACAGGCACAGAAAAGACTGATAAGAACCACAGAAGCAGTCAGTGATGGGGTCAAGATTCCAACTCAGAGCTGAGTTTAAAGCTGATATTTGATAGTATGCATATGTCTTGCAGGATATGTTCCAAGGCCACAAGGCAAGTTATTGAGACATAAAATGCCTGACAGCCTTAAGCAAAGACCTAGTATTGGAAAGAATTAGACAGTTCTGTAGCTATTTATTGGTGAGCTGCCTTGGAATGTTGACTGTGTGTGTGTGTGACAGAGGAGAATTTCTGGTATCCACATTGCTTCAATTTCTGGAAAGGCCCTTCGGAAACAATCTTTCAGGGTCTAGATAGCCATGTACAGGCTGATAAAATACAGCCTCCTGAAACATAGTATATATTTTAGCAATTCCATCAAGAAAGCCTCAGTTTCTCTATTCTAAGGTGGAGGAAAGCCTCCTTGCTAGGTTCTGCCATGAGACTCAGCAAGGGGAAGCACTCCCTGGTACCAGATACCTGAAGTCACCAACCAGGTGGCATCACAGATGCAAGCTCTCCATGCCAGAGACAAGGAATACAGTTAACTAGGTGTCTGGGGCTCTTGGCAGCAACATTTATTTTTGGACAAAAATGTACATAAATGGTAAGTATATTTGTAGCCATAAGAGTCTCTGCTTTGTAATAACCATGTTAATGTTCTCATAAAAAGATATGGGGCAAGAGGAAAGTGACAGAAAGGCTGATTAGCATTTTATGACAGAATTCAGCTGCATGACAAATAACTCATTGGCTTTATAGCCCGGCGAATTCCACTTTCAAACACCAGAGAGATGTTTTGTTCATTATTTGTTTTTTTATATTTAACCGTGAAGGTGTCCCAAGTAATTTGTAGAAAAATGGAATACAATTGCAATAGTAAATATAATGATTAGGACTGATATTTATTAATACTCTACTCCACTTACTCCAGACAAAAATTATTTGTTTTTAGCTTTTTTATTTGCTACTATATTTTCAAGTATATATTGATATAGAAATAGACAAAATGTTTAGATGCTATTAATCAAAATTCTAATTGTGTGATGGATGTTACAAAACTCATTTTTGCCATTAATTCTTCCCAATTTTAAGGACAGCTTATTGATTGTATTAATTCTGGATGTTGCGTGGAAAATGACTTTCACTTTGTTTGAGGTTCCAGATTCTCGATTAAGAACTCTACACCTGCAGTTTTGAATGGGAGCAGGTGGAAAGAGGCAGGGGAGGCACCTTGCTTAATTCAGAAAAGGATTAGTTATTGTTGCTGAGAAACGATTCAACAGCTGGTTTTCTCATCTACAGATATAGGAAACACCCCAGGTTTCCTTAATCGCTGGGGGTAGATGAGGATATTAGCTCTCATTTACTTCAGTAAGAGTATAATATTAATATATCAAAATCACTAGCAGTTACAAAAAGGGTGAAAAAAACCTGCTTACAAATTTATCCTCCTAATAAAAACTGATACTATGCATTTAAATACAGAGGGTGCAAAAATTCATCTCTTCTTTGTAATCAACCAATACGTTCAGCAATGTTGGAAGCCCACCTTGTATTTAGCACCATACCAGGCAGCTGGAGATAAAAGAAGACCATTTATCTCTGACCTCCAAGGAGTCAATCCATTTGAAAAGTCAAGATGATTGAATGAAACAGTTAATGAGCAATGTGGTGTGATATAATAAAATGCCAAAGTATGTGGATAAAAATGATGTAGTCACTATGGTCTTGATTACATCTGTAATTTAGATTGATAATACTTTATACATTCTAACTGATGACAAACATTGGCTGAATTGAGAGTCAGGAGATGCCTTCCTGGTTGCCACTTTGAATAAACAACTTAACATATATTTTTTTTCCCAGATAAAAAAAAGACATGGGACTACATGACTTTCAGTGGGCCTTCCTGTTTGGAATTATAAAAGGTCAGACTCTGGGTACTATCACCAGGAGCATGTACTGTTTCCATACAGCTGAGAGGTGGCGACAGCTGGAAAGCACTTCTTTGATGTAACAATGTTTGAAATATTTCCTGATCAGTGGGGCTCTGGGGCCCCATTTCTAAGAGGCTGTTGTGTCTGGCCTGGATAAGGGTGGAACAGAAATTGCCTTTGGTGCAGGGCATGGAAGGAAGATGGATCTGAAGGTGCCATCTCAGTGGGACAACGGGATGATGATTCTAGAAGCCTGGTCCACCAAAGAATCAGTTTTCAGGTTCTGGATAGAGACAAAGTAAATGAGGATCAAGTACACAGAAATCAGAGGCAGTGAGAAGGTTAGAGAAGAATGTGAAGAGTTGATCGGAGCTATGGAGAAGAACCATAGGTTAAAGAGAAAAATTTAAGGACAGACCCCTGAGTTTGTTCTTAGGTGAGCAAGATGGCAGCCCCTTTCATACTCCATTTCATATCGTCTTGGCATTTTCCTGCAAGTGTAAAGATACCTAAGTTCATTTGTGTCCTCTTGCCTCATCCTTTTCATGGGCAAAGGCAGGTGTTTGAAAGTGTAGTTGGCTAAGGTTGAGCTAGTTCACAGTTTAGTTGTGAAGATTTCTCACCTCTATACTTCACAGCTCTTTCTTACCCATTCTCCTCTTTCTATTACCGTCATAGTGATTTTTCTACAGTTCATACTTTCTGACCTTGAAATTCCACTGTACAGGAACTTCAGTAGCTATTGTATCCCAAAATAAACATTTTAAGATCTGTGCTTCAACTTATTTTATTACTTCAGCTTAGTTTTTGAACCATATAAGTATCTTACTTTGTAGCCAATTATGCTCCCTGATGTTTTTTTACCACTATGCCTTCATTCAGCTTTCTTCCCTAGAATATCTTTTCCTTATCTAAATTCTACTTAGGAGGGGCTGGGGGTTTAGCTCAGGGGCACAGAGCCTGCTTGGCAAGTGCAAGGTCATGAGTTCAATTCCTGGTACTGGAAGAAAACAAAACAAAACAAAACAAAAAACTCTATCTAGGATCCAATTCAATCTCAATTTTCCACTGGACACCTCTTCAGAGCCCAGACTATCAGAGACAACTTGTCTTTTGAATTTCTTCAGTCATTTCCTTCTTCCCCTCTAAAATTTATTGCATGTAAACAAGTGTAAGCCTATCTTGAACTGTTAATTCTTTAATTGGAACAACTCATTCAAATTTCCCAAGCAATTCTGTTAAAATCCCATTTCAAGCACATTTCTCAAATGCAAGGGTTTCAAGTGAATACAAATATGTTCCTTTCCTTCTTCCTTTTCTTGTTGTCCAGGGAGTACTCAATTTTTTCAGCATCAATAAATTGACATTCTTAAGGTTAATATTGTAAGCCTTATTTTGAAAACTTTTTTTATTCAACTTTGTGGCCCCCATATTGTACTCCCAAATGTCCCAGACAGTGCATGCATTGTGATTGTTCACACATGGCCTTCTCAGACAGACTGTCTGGGTTCCTGCCTTCTGCAGCAGCACTGGGCCTGTGACTCTTTAACAGCTTGATAATCACCCTGTGGTGCATTTCTTCATCCTTAAGATGCTGTTATGGCTTGTATCTAGATGTTCCCTAAAGCCTTGTTTGCTCGTAGGTGGGCCGTTTTGGAGGTGGCTGGATCTAGGGTATGCAAATATGGAGTAAGTGTGTGAATATGGATGAAGGGTATGATCACTAATTTAGTCCACTGATTAGTTTAACATAGTTTTAGGTATGGATAATGGGTGTGGGTGGCACCACCCAAAAGATTCTGATCTGGAAAGGATAAAAGGAAAGTAAGGCTTGCTTCATTGCTTGCTGCTTCCTTCTCACATGCCATGGACTTTTTTTCTTCTAACATGCCCCTCTGCCATGCTGCCCTGCCTTGGAACCAACCGAATATGCACTTTGAGTTCATGAATTGTGAACTGGAATAAACCTTCTCTCTTTTAACTTGTGGGTGTTGAGTATTTTGTCCCAGCAATGAGGAAGTATCTATGACAGATGGGGATAATGACAGTCAGGTTGTAGCTGAACAAGTAAGTTAATGTCTGCAAGGTACTTACAACAATGTTGGGTGTGCAATGAATTTAGCTATATGAACTCTTATTTATTGTTAAGTTTAGAATTGAACTAGTCCTTTGAAATGCTTGATCTCTAGTATCATGTCACTATTTCTTGGTAATATTTTGATCCCTGTTGATCTTTAAACTGCATTTCCCAGTTGGTCCTACAAAGAAGCACCTTCCAAGTATCATATCTGGGCAAGATATTGTTTTGTTTCTTCATTCCCCAATGTCCCACTATCCCCTTGTTCAGGTAAAGACTTTATTAGGCTTTGACAGGTAGCTCTTTTCATTGTCTTACATTGAGAATAGGAGTGGCTAATATCCCACTTTGTACTTTGTACTTCTGGAATTTGGGTACTTTATACTTTGTACTTTGGGCTGAGAGGAAAATTTCCACTCTCTATGGCACTGTGCTATTGGTTAGAGGCATATTGAAACATTTTACTTTTCCCTACAGCTTTCAGGGAGAAGAGGCAGGGCCTGGTGGAGGAGCAGTTTGATTTGAAAGAGCAAATTCTAACAACAGCAGAGAGACCAGGGGAAGAGCTGTTAGGCAGCCTTCCAAACATACCATACTGTTGATTCTAACGGTAAAGGGGCTCTTCTTCTAATCACTCGCTTCATATTCTGAGCCCTCTCTGCAAAGGCAGCGGTGCTGAAGGGCCATGATTGCAGATTTGGCTTGTGTGGTAGGGCCAGCTGACTGGTAAAGTGCAGAGATGAAAGGTAAATTAGAAAAACATGTATGTGATGTGTGCTTTTTCGAAAGATTTTCACTCCTGTCAAGAGGTAATAATGGTGTAGTTAGTGCATGTATTTTCCTTTCATTCCACTCAATGATGAAGCCAAACTAAGTTGGAAGTTACCATTGACCCAGCACAGGGCTGGCCCTGTAGTGGACAGTAAATGTTAATTGTCTTTGAGATGCTTTAGAACTGTCCTGTGCAGAACAATTTTCTTGTGTATATATAGTATTGTTTCCCAAGTTGCCTCAAATGCAATGTGCATTTTAGGTACTGTTTAATCAGTTTTTAAAAGATAAATGATCATTTGCTGTGTCTGAGACACAGTCCTCTTTTTTTATGTAATAGAAAAGCAATTGCTTTTTTGTTGGAATATCACATTGAGATTTCATATCTTATTCATATTTATCACCAGCATTCATTCTTATCTATCACTCACTAGTCCCTTTCAGCCTATTTTTCATTCCCAGTGAATATTTGTGCTTTGGAACAATTTTTCCTCAGTTGAGTATATCTTAGTTTATATACAGTTTGCATTTTTTTTTCGAGTTCAATCTCTTTTTCCCTTTATATTTTTAAAGCCTTAGGGCTATGTTTTCCATTTGCAAGGTTTCATCATGTAGAATGTTTTCCCTCCCAGCATTAACAGCACCACGAGCCTCCTCCTTGTTCCCCCTAAGAAGGTCCTGTGCCTGTGAGCACAATGGTAAGATTTGAGAGAACACTTGGCAAACGTTTATTAATTTAGTGAGTAGTTAGTTGGAGGTATTATTAAATTATTTCCACCATGGAAACAGTGTGGATTTTCAGATACAGACTGTAAGACGGCGGGACTCGGGATGCTCCCATCTGCCTTCACCTATTAAAATGCATAGTGTTATTCATTCTTTTTGCCTAGCTCATAGCACCTGCTTTTGATTTCTGGGATCAGGAAAGGCAAAGAATGAGTGAAACTAGGTGGAAAGCAAGGTTAGGGATGAGTAAGGTGTGCTCACAAAGAGAGGAGAGGACAAGGCTCAGCCCTTCCAAACTAGAACGGCTATTCAAACACACTGTCATTCAGCCTGACTGTAACAGCTTGCACAGTGGCAATGGAAAGGTTTTTGGAGTCACTCTGCTTCGGTTGGTGCATCAACCCAGCAGTCACCTATCCGCGTGATCTTGGATGAGTCACTTAAACTTGTTTTTCTCTTCCCTTTTCTCCTGTTTCTCTTTTGTCCTTGTCTCTTCTCAGTTTGCCTTCTCATTTTCTTCTTCTTAGGAGGGGTTGTTGGGGCCTGGTGAATTCACAAGTGGACTATTTCTGAATTATTGTATGTATTTTAAAAGCATGAACTGTTTCAACCACAAAGAAAAGTGCAGAGACTGATAGCATAAAATTCATGGGCACATCATGTGCTTTGTCTAATTTTAACATTTCACATATGTTTTCAAGACTGTGTGCTTTTCACGACCGTGTACTGTTTGATCTTATTTCCTCCCTCCATTTCTGAACTTTGCATTTAACGCTTTTGCAAGTTTTTATACTTTACACCCATGAACCCATAAAACATTTAATACTGTTTTGTAAGTTTTTCTATGAGCTTTATATAAATAAATCTATATTCTACACTTTGACTTTGTTGCTAATAATGTTTCTGAAATTTATCCTAAGTCATGTTGTTGTAATGCAGTCATTCCTATTACTCATTGCATAGTATTAGATAGTAATTAATATGTCACTGTCTGCACTTTGTGATGTACATTTGCTGCTTATAGTCTTTTTTATCAATATATGTTTGGGCTATAATAAGTATTTCAGACAATAAATTTGTGCACATTTGCTTAACAGTTTCTCTAGAGCTTACATGTAGGAATAGTTTCTAGCTTGAAGGTATGTATATTTTTAACTTTACTAAACCTTGTCACATATCCTTCCAAAATGGTTATAATTCTACCAGTGATGTAGAAATACCGACATTGTTTCACAACAATTGGTAATAGAATTTTAGGGGTTAGCAAACCCGAGAGGCATGAAGTTAGACACTATTGTTTTTTTGAGCTTCATTTTCCGAAGTAGTAGTAAGGTTGAGTCATCTATTTTTTCATTTAGATGTTTTTTGGTTGGGCTTTCTATGACTTATTTGCTCATGTAAATAGCACAGTACAAGATTTTTAAAAATATTATTCTTTTATAACTAGCATATACAGATCACATAGATTCATTGTGATTAATAACTGATTTTATTTCTCTCATTTTTGTGATTTTTTTGGTCTTGCTTTTTCTGTTGTTCTTCTCTTTTTACTGCCTTATGTTGATTGTTATTTTTAATCATTTTCCCTTTTCTACTGTTTGAAATTCATGCCTTCTGTTTTCATCTTTTAAAGGTTACCCTTAACATTTTAACATGCATGTTTAGCTTAAAATTTGGATTGGTTTCTTCTAAAGTTTTTTAGTGTTCTCCTAAATAACATAAAAAAGCTTAGAATTTATTTATCCTTTCTCTTTTTACATTTTGTTGTTTAATATTTAAAAATTGTGTGATTTTGGAGTCAATAACTATCATAATTATTGTTGTAGTTAATGCTTAATTAGACTAGCTACATTTTAAAACAATTTGATTATCCTTCTTTCATATAGTTCAGTCTTTTTCTTTGGATTGAGAATCCTTCTTCCTAAAGTATTTCCTCTATTGATTCTTTTGGCAGAATTCTCTCTGACTTAGTTTGTCTGAAGTGGTCTTTATCTTACTCTGACTTATGAATAGTGGTCTAAATTGGAAAAAGATGCAAGGATGATCTTTTTTTCCCAAAATTTGAAATGTATTATTTCTTTGTCTTGTTTCTTTCATTGCTCTTGAAAAATTTATTGTTAGTCTAATTATTATTCTTTGCCCATGGCCCAAATGTTCTCTCTGAATGGTTTAAAGATCTTTACCTTGGCATTTTAAGCTTTACATTTGGTTTTTATGTATGGGTTTTTGTTTACTTACTCTGTTCATAAGAAATGTACATCTTGAATAATGGCTTTCTTGAATATTCAGAAATCCTCTACTATTATTTTTTTTCAGCTAACTAATCTCCCATTTCTTTCTACTGTCTCTCCTGTGTTTCTGTCTCTGTCTCTCTCTTCTCCCACCCACTTTTCTTTCTGATGGCCCTGTGGGTCAAACCCAAGGCCTTGCATGTGCCAGGCAAATATTCTACTACTGAGGTATACTTCCAGCCCCTATTTTCTCTTTTTAGAACTCTCTTTGGACGTATTTTAATCTTTCCTCTTTTGTCTTCTATTAATATCCCATATTGGTTTTTAAAAAACTTTTTTATTTTAAGTTCTCTAAAATTAATTTCTTTATAAATACTTGCATATTCATTAATTCTTTCTTTAAATTTTTAAATTTTTAAAAATATTTTTTTTTCTGTATTCAATTATATCTAATCTGTTTAACCTGTTCTCCATGTTTATTTATTTATTTAGGTTCACCGAAGTTACAGAATACCATAATAACTGCATGGAATCTCAGCATTAAACTTTCATAAAGCTTAATAATCTTTTGTTGAATTTGTTTCATTTAACCCATTAAATGTTTATTCATAGATGTTCCACTCTATTCTTTTTCAAACTTTTCTGTTATATTTTTATACTGTAGTTTCTTTACAGAATATTTTATTCTTTCCATAATTGACCCTTTAACGTATTTATTTTGTGGTTTCCCTGATAGTTCTATCATTGGAAAGTTTATAAATTTAACTTTACTCTTTGTTTTATATACTGACATTTGTTTTCTGAGTATATTTTCCTTCTGTGTTTTATAATTTTGGATTATACACTAATTCAGTACTAATTTTTTTTTTTTTTACTTCCAGGTGCATTAGGGCCATTAACATGCCAGGAAACATCTTTTTATGGTTCTAGAGATTGACAAGGTATATAAGGTAAATTCATACCCTATATATGGAGTCATATTCCTGATTATAAGCTCTTAGAGTAAGTTTTATCTATACTAGTTCCTAGACCATAGCAAACATGCATGCATGCATACATATGTACATACATGATTTCCTGTTAGTTCCCTATGTTAGGTTTTAGAATTTACCCTTTCACTGAATTCATAGCTTAATGGGATCTTGATTTCATGTGAGAAGGTGTAATTCTCACTCTCTGTCTTTATTTCCTGGTCCTGTCTGGGCATTAAATCCTAGGTTACAAAGTCCAGAATCTTCCCCACCTCACGGGCAGCAACGGGTTCAGCTCATGTGCTGAAACTACATGTATTATCCTGTGGATTCAGACCCTCTTTGCTTTTGGCCCTCAGAGTTTTTTCTCTCTGTTTATTGTGTTCAGTTCTCTAACAGATGTTTATGTGATTTTTAGCTCATATTTCTGTGTGATTTCTGGTGGGGAGGTTTATTTGATTTTCTGGTTCCCCAAACAGAACTCCCACACAAACTCTTCCAGGTCTTCCTCCATATTTTAAAATGTCAGCAATAATCCATACTTTGCAGCTTCTTTTAAGAATTGGAAATAATATATGCAAAATATCTCTCTGTCTGGCTATGTCTAGCACATGGTAGATATTTGACAAAGTAGTTATTTCTAACTTTACTTTTAGTTAACACATGAATAAAACATGAAATATAAAACATGAAAGATGTTTTAGATTATTTATTGTCAATAAGAAAGTAGTTCTGGAAATATTCCACAGAGTAAAAACTTGATTTGGGGACTGAGTCTTGATTGGGTTTCATTAAAAAATTTTTCAAGTTCTGCTGTGGGCTTGGAACTCTATTATATTCCGTAGGTTCTTAGTCTTCAGTTTCAGAGATAGCAAATCATTTGTAGGAAATATGGATGTGCCACAAGACCATGGTGAAATAAATCAGACACAGAAGCTTAAATATCACATGGTTTCCCTTATATGAGAAAACCAAAGTAAAAATAAATTAAAGAGAAAAATAATAGGAAAGATGGAGATAGAACTTTTCAAATATGAAGAAGACAAGGATTTGGGCAGGGAGAGGGGAGGGGAGGGAAAGTAAAAAGGAATTAAGATGCCTTGTGTATAAGTACCAACTTTCTAGGATGGATGTAATTGTTATGTACTGCAAATATGCACTAATAAAAATAAAATAAAAAAGAGGCAGCACCATCTCTAAATTGGGTGCTGCATTTCTTGAAAAAATTCCTAAACTTTACATTGATTCATAAAGCTGATAGTATGGACACCAAAGGCTATATTTCCATCATCTCTCTATTTCATCATTTAGCTGTCTGGCCGCTGTATCACCCCTTTCTCCTTGTATTGCTTTTTTGTAAATTCACGAAAAATGTTGAGTATTTAGAATGTAGGCTGCACACACGTTATTCAGGGAATTGTGAGGAACATGGATGCAGTAAAAGAACATGTTACATACACATATATTTTGGAATCTACTTGGAAAGATACGGTATCTAAAATTATAAACAAGAATAGCATTAATGTTCTATATAATTACATACTGGGGATAGTTAAATAAATAATACTGTGATGGTGGCTCAAAGAAGGGAGGTTTGTCAGTAGAGGATGAATAAATTTGGTCAGGTGGAAAAGGATGCGAAGAGTTATTCCAGCTAAGATCACATGAGGAAAGGGAAGAGAAAGGCACCATGTTGTTCCAGAAAAGAGTCCCGAATTTGAGGACAGAATACTTGAGTTGGAGTTTTGGCCATAAGATGTTTTTATGTTCTCTTCTTCTATCTGAAAAAATTATCTTTCATTGTCTTACAGAATACTTTGGAACAGCTATACCCTAGACATTAGGTGCTATATTAGTTAAGAAAAATGAGAGAAAATTCAAATTAATGTAAAAAAGAAAAAAAAAACAATTGTTTCATTAACTGAAAAGGCAAAGTGTCACCATCCATATGAACACATCATTTGACACAGGTACTTATAAAGTTTCACATAGACCTAGTTCTCCTATCTTGCTCAGCCCTCTTCTCCTTTATACTTGTTTTAAATATCAGATGCTGTAAAATAGCTATTGGAAGTACCAAGCTTCCATCTTGTGAGGTTCAAGTGTAGTGGAAAGAAGATCTCTTATTTCTCTTAGCTTACATCATCAAATTGTGGGTTCTAATTGGGTCATTCACCCATTCCAAGGGACTGTGACACTCAGGAGGTGGGCCTGAGTTATACCACCAAAGAGGAAGTCAACTCCAGTGCAGCACATGGATAAAGAGTGAAAGGAGGAGTAGATGAAATGTTGCCAGGTGAAATGGGCTTGATTACGTGAAAAGAGGTAGTTGGATCTAGCGGCCAAAATAACAGAGTCCACTGTAGGAGGAAGGAGAGAGTGACTATATGGGCAGATAGCATAACCAGATAGATCCTTCCCATATTTTGAGCAAAATCTCAGTCTTTGTGAAACTTGATGTTCTTATCCATAATGGTACCTACCAGAAAGACTTCCTGGAGGACCCGGAGACCTATTGAGTGGGAATATGCCTTATAAATTATGAAGTACTATAAAAGTGGTTACACAATTACAAACAAACATAAAGGGAAATGGAGAGGTATGAGTGAATATCAGACCCAGTAAATAGGTGGTTTTGGATGTGGTCTCTGGGAACTCACAAAAATGCTGCTTGGTAAAGTATGATACTATATTTGTGTCACATAGTTTGTCTTTCTAAACCTTGAGCAGGTTTTTTTCCCCCAGAATCTCTTCATACACCCCTCTCTCCACCTCCCTAGGCATAATTTTTCTTTATGAGCATAGGTCCTTTAGACAAATGTTGGGAGTATAGCCAATCTGTTCTAATGGCCCTGGGTTTTACAGCATTTTATAATGGGTGAAAGATGGGAGGTGAATGCAAAGTGATTCAGAGGCCATAGTTTTCACAGTATTTTACAGGCTGTCTCCAACCTAGAACGGTTCAATTTAAAATTTTTAAATTTAACAGTAGTGTGAAAGTGACATGCATTCAGTAAAAACCACACTTCAAATTTTGAATTAAAAAAAAAAAGCCGGGTGTGGTAGAGCACACGGAAGGCTGAGGCAAGAGGATCGTTATGAGTTCGAGACCAGTCTGGGCCACAAAGTGAGCTCAAGACCAGCCTGAACTGCATAGCGAGATTCTGTCTCAAAAAGACAAAAAAAAAATAAATTTTTTTTTGAATTTTACCCTTTCCTGACCTAGCAATATGCCTTGTAATACCCTCTCACACCCCAGGGGGCGGGGAGTGAGCATAGCTGCCAGTCTGCTTGTGCGATTCTTAGAGGAAATATCTGACACTCTAGTGAACTGTGTTGCTGAGCTATGATGTTCAGTGGGTTAGAGGCATTAAATACATTTGTAACTCATGATATTTTCAGCCCGTGGTGGATGTATTGTGAGCATAACCCCATCATAAGTTAAGGAACATCTGTATTCTGCTCGCTCATTGAAGTTGAACATGCCGACAGTGTCACTTTTGTTCTTTTCTTTTCTCCTGCTTTCTCAACCCTACATCTCCTTTATAGTCTCTGGATTATTAAGTCTTGCTGGAGAGTCTGGGGCTGAAAATGAATTATCTGGTTGGAAACCTTTAATAAAAATAGGACATCAAGTTATTCCCTTGAATAGTTTTCACAGGAAACAAGCCTGTGAGCAAGATACTTCAGAAACAACTCTAATATATTACATATCAATTCTTATATCTATATATGTCTTAAAATATAAGTCAAAAGTTGGGATGATTCTATTGAAACAGGATCTTTTCTCTTTAGGCAGTTAGTATTTTGAATGACTATTCTTCTCTGCCTGTGACTATGATACCTTTTTCTCAAACTACAGGAATATTTCATTTTGTGTGTGTCCTCCGTTCTTTCTGCTCATCTTTCCTCTCTCATCTAGATTGACTCTTTATGTGACTGAGGAAGGGAAGGGTTCAGTCTTTCCTATTCAAAGTTTAGAGATGATGAAATGAACGGCTATGCGCTAGCTCTATGTAATGAATAGTTTTAAGTTGCACATGAACTTGCTGGCTGACTCTGAGTCTTTGGTTTGTAATACAAACAGAAAAGGATTGACTACTTCTCAATTCAGTCAACATAGATATTTCTTCCATTTGTGGAAACTCAACCCATGAACTTCACACTGAGTTACCTCCCCAGCCCTTTGTTTATTTTTTATTTTGAGACATGGTTTAGCTATGTTGCAGAATTGCTCAGGGTGGACCCAACCTTGTTATCCTCCTGCCTCAGCCTTTCAGAGTGCTGGACTTACAGGTTTATGCCCCACAGCTGGCTCAGATTTTTAACAATGAAAATTTTGTTTTTTATTTCATTTTATAGGGTTACATACTTGATCATAATGGTGATATAACATATTGCTGGTGTCCACTAACTCCCAAAACACTAATACTTATGGACTCCTGAAGCCTGGTCGTGGCATCTCATTCATGGCTGATGTACCAAAATTGAATATTGAATTCTTATCTATCGCTCTTCTCACTGAGGTGAAGATTAGAATGCACTCAGAGTTGTCTGACTGCTGAGGCAGTGTCAGAATTTCAGAGGGAAAACTTGGTAGGAAAACCATGTCTCGAAATGCTGAGGCAGTGTCTTAAATCACATGGATTAAAATTGTTAGCAATAATTACTATTTTTCTTTATAAAATTTTTATTTTTCTTTATAAAATTACTATTTTTCTTTATAAAATTTTTTCTTTATGAAATTACTAAGACCTTTTACTTGTATAGTCCTTGGGAGATTTGTTGTTTGTTGATGTCTGCCAAGTTTTCCCTCTGAAATTCTGAAAAATTCTTGTTAACCTTGGGGTCTTCAAAGAGGAGGAACCTACATAGTCCATTGCCCATCCACTACTTAGACAATGGGCTGGAAAGCTATACTTTTTGAGTTTAAATCTTGACTCTGCCTCTTCCTTACTGGGTGACATTGGACTAGTGGGTTAACCTCTATCCTAGTGTTTTCATTTGTAAGGTGGGGGTAATAATAGTACCCAACTTTCAGAGTTGTTAAGACTAAATGGAAAATGCATGCGAAGTTCTCAGAAGCCAGGACCTATGCAGAGCTCAGATGTTAGTTTAATACTAACTGACATCACTTACGATTATTATTACTGGTTTAGGAACACAAGATATCTTGTGCCTCCAAGTAGAAGATACATTTTCCTTCCAATTCCCCAGATATGTAAGGCTCCTTTTTTCTCTACTTGTGTCCTTACCAGAACTTCTTTACCTGTCATACTTCAACTCAGCATGTACGTATGTACCTACAGATATGCACAGGGAAAATTTTAAAATATTACTTCTATCCCTATTCTTTCACAACAACATACACATAACAAAATCTGCCATTTATTTTTATTTCTTTAACTGGTATATAAAAATATAAAAGCTCTCTCTATGTATGGGACATGATGTAAACACCTTAAACATTTTTAAGTTCTCAACCAGTGGGATTAAGTAGGTTCATAATATCATGCAACTATCATTACCATCAGTTTCTCAAACTCTTTTCATCTTATAAAACTGATAATCTATCCCCAGCCAATGTTAACTTTTTATCCTCCCTTCCCCCACCCCCTGAAAACCACCATTCTACTTTCTGTCTCTGTGATTGTGACAACTCTAAGTTCCTCATTTAAGTGGGATGAGTATTTGTTTTTTGATGATTCACTTATTTCACTTAGCATAATTTCCTCAGGGCTTATTCATGTGGTAGCACATCAAAATTTATTCTCTTTTTAAGCCTGAATAATATTTCATTGTATTAGACAGAGGGATCATGACTGCATACAACAGAAACTCCCTAGAGCTAGCTTAAGCAAAAGGAAACTTACATTGAATATGACACAGTAATCACTGAAGGATAGGAAACAGAGGTCCCAAGAACACTGAATCTAGACTGGTTGCAGTGGGTCATGGAGGATACTCACCCAACTGGACTCTTTCTGTCCCGCGGCTTCAATAATAGCTTAAAACATCTATGTGCAGGGTTCACTCTGGATTGTTTACTTCCTCTTTAAGCTGGAATCCACTGGTTCAGGTAGTTGTGTGGGGAGAAAGGGCAAGCAGATTGTAGGTACAGAGGTAGGAGAAAGTTGTCTCAAGTGAATTTCCATATAAGCAAGACCATCAATGTAAGTAGTAATCGGCCAGCCAAGATGCATTGCTCAGCATCTGCTTTACAGAGTTATTAAGGTTAAATGAGCACATAGATCTAAAACTTAGAATGTAGCAGATAGTAACATCTCAGGGAAACTCACTGTCTTTGTGCCTCAGGCAAGTTATTTCCTTGTTCCAGATGTCAGGTTTTCATTATCTGTGAATGAGAGTGTCAGCCAAGGTCCTTTCTGGTTCCTTCATAATGCATGATCCCGCCTAAAGATCAGGGAGTGGACTAAATGACCAGAGGTTTCCATATTTTTTCCTCATCATATTCAACTGTCTACAGTAGGTGCCATTGCTGGGCTGCTCATTAAGGTTTTTTTTCCTCTTACTGGTGTGAATAATTAATTGCCACTATCATTAAGACTCCTAGCAACGAAGTTCTGTCCCGCATCTCCTGTGGTGCAGCATGTACTTCCTGGGCAGATGAAGAAATAACAGTGTGTGCAAAATCTGTTAGCAATTAGCACAGCCAACTGGACTTTCTCAGGAGGATACACAGTATCCCCCTCCAAGAACAAGGGCTCTGCTCTTCTATACCAAAGAGAACCATCTGATGTGCTCAATATTTAATAAATGAACTGAGGCTCTAATGAGGTGGAGGCGTTGTACATGGGCAGTTTTCTCCTGAGGGATTAGCGGGGCAAGCCTCCTCCTGTGATTGCATCAACTGCGCCACTATGATTTAACCAGAGGCCTTGCCTTCTCCAGCAGGGGGTAGTTCACAGCTCATTTTTCACCTGTCTGGCATTGCCTAAGGTTTGCTCACTCATCTAGTCTCAGTTCTAGAGTCTGAGCATGAAAGATGCACTAGGAGCCATTAGCCTTTTCCCATGGTTGTTAACCTCTCTGTGTGAACTTGGTAATTCCCTCTCAGTGGGGTGTTCTCCTTACCTGATGAAAGAAATTCCATGTGGGTCAATGAGCACAGGAAAATTAGGTTGTTAAAAAAACTTCAACCTTCTAAGGGTGGTCTGAGGTTGAGGACAACAGAGGGGCGTGGATAATGGATGAGGTTTCAGAAATGAGGATTTGAATGGCTAGGACCAGTCAGATGGTAGGGATCAGCCTTACTGTACCTCTGGTCATTTGATCTCTTGTCCTGTAGAGAATGCTGTGAGCTCCAGCAGTGTATTACCTGCCACCTTCTATCTGTGTGCAGATCCACCGGAAGTCAGATAAACATGCTGACTCTGGTATGTTACACTGTGGAAGAAACTTGAAAGCAATTACATAGCCCCTCCAGGTTCTTTCTCTTGGTCTCGTTCCACATTCTTTCTCTCCTCTCCTGTCCTAATGGGTCTGCTCCACTTCCATATCTTTTCTTCATCAAAATCCAGGGCATGTTTGACTGTGGTGGTAGAGATTACCGATATATAATCAATGGAGTATTTTATTGAGGATTCTATTCTAAAGTTGTTTCTATTAACAAAGCGAATGCTGGGTGTTAAAAGAAATTCCTAAACAAGTTTGAGGATCACATTTTTATGACTCAGATTCTTTCCAAGTCTCAGTGATATTCTATGAAACACTTTGTGCCAGTGATGGCAGTGATAGTTAGAGATATTTCTGTGCATGCTACTGGGGAGGGGAAGGGTAGATCATGGAGTATACAGAGAGAAGCAGGGTGTAGTGTGGTTGCTTATCAGCATAGAATTACTTAAGATAATAACTCTCCATTACTGAAAGTTTGGGACTGAAAAGAGAATAATAAAGGAGTAATAAAAATGTGCTAAAATAAATTCAATGCAAATGAGATGCAAAAAGTGCCCCGGATGTGTTGGAAGAGGATGTCAGATAATTGGAAAGCACACTTTCTGGCCTACGCATGGCCAGTGCCAATCTCTTCAAGAATTCTCTGGAGCCTCTTACTGAAAAACCATTTTAAGCTGAACAGGGACTTTTTTTCTTCCTGTCAGTTAGAGAGCTGTGAAATTCTATTTTGGTGTTTGTTCTATTGGGAAAATGGACAAGTTCTCGAGATGAATCAGAAATAAGCCTTGGCAGGCAGTCCGTACTCACTCTGAGTTCAGCCAAATCACCTTATTCCAGCAACTGCCTGGCCTGACAGAAAATGTGGCGGGGTGTGTAGCAGGGAGAAGTTAGCAACGCCTAGCAAACTCCAAAACCAGCGTGTCCAGGTTGCACCGATCCCTCAACTTTCCCCCGTGGGTTTATAGGATGAGTTCTTAAGCAAAAGAGAACACGGGGCAAACAAGCGGCAAAGCCCTCAGCCTCTCTCCCCTCCCAGATCTCTCATCCTCAGCTGCTTTCCAGTGCCACCCCATTGACCTTAAGGAAGATGAGCAGCTAATCCGATTGGTCAGATCTAGGCCGCTGCTAGCAACAGCTGGGGCCCCAGCCATGCAGCCGCGTGCTCCTACCACAGCGCTGGTTGATAAGTAGTCTGAGACTTTCCCGGGGCACTTCCGTCTCTCTCTGTCTCTGCGCATATGTCACTGAGAAGCATTCACCCGTGTATCCCGGTGGAAGCCAGTGTTTAGCTTTAGACAGAGGGACAATACAATGTAAGAGTCTTCACTGGGTCCTACCGCTAAGCCACACAGTACAGTCTTGTTTTTTCCAGAGAATGTGATATTTCGGCACCAGGCTCTGACCATTACTATGCTCCTCATTAGTCTCCTGTTCCTTAGGCCCCTTTCAACTCTCCCAAGGGCTGGTGGGGACAGGTGCTTGACAGCAGAATTTAACGTAGCCCTTCTATTCTTCCTGTCGGCTTGGCAAAATCGCAATCCCATTCTTATCACTAAAGACAGGGCTGTTGCCAGATTTTCTCTCCCCCAAAGGATTGTTACCGTAATCTCAAACCAGGGAAATTGAAGTATGATTGGGTCTTAGATATGATAATATGCTATGCTAATGTTTATCTGGGCAGAAATAATAAGCCAGAATGGTGAAGCAGTGGGAACAGATTTGTGAGGCAAAATGAGAAAAAAAAAAAAAAGGATTTGCAACTCAAAGCCTTGCTGTGCTTCTGGGGTTGTTGTAGACCAGCAAAAGGAAAGCCTGATTTAGGCGGCATGTCCAGGCAGTCTCTGCTGTTAAATCATGATCTGTTTCTATGATAAATGGAAGTGTGGTTTTATCTCGGAGGAGAGAATGCTCTTTTCTAATGACCAAAGGATTTGGATCCTACTGCAGAAGCTAGAAGAAAGAAGAAAGAAAGAAGAAAAACTTCAAAAGGAGATCTGTTTGGTATCTGAATATTTTATAAACTAAAGTCCTTTTCCACTAAAATTGATGTGCTTTGGGTTCTTTAATCTTTCAGGTACAGTGTGTTAATGTGCGCAGGGTAGGGGCTGGGTTGTCTGGAGTCACTGAGCAGCATCCTGGGTTTAGAATGGTGAATTCAAGAGCACCAGGCTCTGACCAAGAGCACCCAGTCAGACCAGGCTCTGACTATGCTCCTCATTAGTTTGCTGTTCCTTAGGCTCCCTTCAACTCTCCCAAGGGCTGGTGGGGACAGGTGCTTTGGCAAGACTTCTGAAGAGTAGTTGAAGCCCCAACCATGGAGTTTTATTCTCTCTCTGGGCGTTAGTTTCTTGTGGATAAACAAGGATCTGATCGTGTATTAAGGTCTCCTATCTCTAGCTTTCTCTTCTCTCATAACTTATATTTAGGTGCTGTCCTGGGCTGAGCTTTATCATGGGGATCCTTCGTCTACATTAAATACACTACATGCACTCTTTCTGTGGTCTGAACATTAACAAGCAGGGGACCACTGGCTCTACATTAAATAAGCTGAGGACCAGTGGCCTGAGGTTGTTTTCTTACTGTGGGCCCCTGTGTAAGCAAATGCAACCTAACTTAGTAGCTAGGCAAACTGAAAACCTAATTTAGGTGTATAATAAGCAGTGAATGTCAGCCAACCATAAGAAATTGAGGTTCGGCCAGTCACAGGCAGTCAACGGATCATTCCATAGCCAAATAAGGCACAGTTCCAGCTGGAATCTTTTAAGCTGTTTCTTTTTTTTATTTTAAAGAGATTAATAAAAGAAAGAAAAAAACAATAGGAGTATACTAACATCACAAACATAAACATAACAAAGTATGCACATTAGAAGCGATACAGGATTTCAAAACAAAATGATAGGAATTAACAGTGGTTGTTATATTACATATTGTTATCTTCAACTACGTTGCTCAAATTACTGGATGTAAGAATGGAAGATTGTTCAAACCATTAAAGAGAACAAAAAAATAATTATTAGATAAAACATTAGCAATAATGCAGAGTTTCACTAGACAAGATGGTAGGAATTCACCAATGGTTGTTCCACTGCATATAGTTGTCTTCAAATCAGTTGCTCAGATTACCGGATATAACCATGCAAAATTGGTCAGAATATAAAAAATTTTAAGCAGTAGCTGTTACCCTTTATTTCTGTATTATTTCTATCAATACGTATTGCCCACATTGCAGGGTAGACTCTCTGAATCTCTTCTGCTTGAGTGTGGCCCTATTTATGAATTTTTTGCTGAAACAAACTTTATTAAATTTTATTTGTCAACAATATTTCTTTGACAACAATTGTTTACTCCCCTGCCCTGATCCTGTGATCTTGCTTTTTCAAACTACGTTTCCCAGATTCCCTTCTCAGCAGGTTCTATGATAGATTTAGCCAATGAGAACCACTTTTATCAGATTTGGAAGCCAAAAGAGAAAGCAAACCCAAGTGTTTCTGAGGCTGTTGTGGGCAGCTGTGTGGACCTTAACAGATGGCAGGTCCAAGGCTGTGCCAGTACTTTCTGGACATCCTCCTGAGGATAACCTCCCTTGGTGGTGCAGATAGCTGAGATCCTCAGCAGTGACTTCCCTGTGATTCATGTACTTTGAGATTTAGCACCAGCCTTTCTAGCCTCTGTACTCTTGCCTACCTTTCACCCCACACCTATGGGCTCATGGGACTATGCTTATAATCATTTCACTGGAGAAGAAAAAACAATGCATCCTTTGATTCTTGGGTGGCTCTGCATGGAGATCTAGGATCAGACAGGAATACATTGCTGCTGCCTGTCAGAGGAGGCCCAAGAGGACAGTAGAGAAGGAAAAACTTGCCCAAGGGAAGAACTTTGAGAGAGCTAGAACTATAGTTTTAAAGTGAAGAAAAAGTGAATGCATGGTCATAAAGTTGGTAAGATCCAATTTAGAGGCTTGGAGACAGGGAGAGTTTTCAGAAAGAAGTATGTGCTTAGACTGTTTGGAGTTGGCATAATGGTAAGGGCAATTCTTACCCATGTGACTGCTCACCAAAGGGCGTCATCTGCAGAGAAGCTTCAGTAGTCACAGGGACTAGATAATCTAGTCTGTGACTAGTTTCCAGCTTTTCCCCTAGCTTCACCACAAGTTGATAATCAGCAAAGTGACCATGTTAACAGGCATAGATGTTATTCATGGGCTCAGCAGAATGGCTCCTTCACCAAGATTGATCTTGCTGCTGCTGCCAAGTGCCCAGCATGTCATTGTGTCAACTTGTCAGTGGAAGGGACCAGAGCTGGGTCTCCCGAAATGGCAACATCTCACATCTCTCGGGAGGATCCGCCAGCCAAGTTGATTACATTGGACTCTTTCCACTGTTGAGGGGGCAGATTTTTTTTTTCCTGGAATCCATGCAAACTGTGGATATGGGTCTTCTTTTCTCTGTGAGCAATGCTTCTGCCAGAACCACCATCTGTGAACTTATTGAATGTATTATTCACTGTCTCGGTATCACACAAATATTTTTATTCTGACCAAAGAATTTTTATTTTATAGCTTACAAAGAATAAATGGAAAAACAGAAAGATAAATGACAGAATATGTCACACTCATGACATTCACTGATCTTACTCTATCCCTCATTTTATCTAGAAGCAAGATGCAATAAATACTCAAAACTAGAAATATATGGTACATTTTATAGTTTAGATTTGAAATGGTGCCAGAATTCATATGCCAAAAGCTTGGTTGCCAGCTGATGGGGTTTTTCAAAAGTGATCGGGTCATAAGGACTTTAACTTCATCAAATGGATTAAGCCATTAATGAGGTCAGGGTGTGGGGCATAGTTGGCGGGATTAGATCACGGGGCATGGCCTGGAAAGATAATTCTGGTCCTGGACCCTTCCTGTCTAGCTCTTCACCTTTTCTCTGTTCTGGGCTGGCGTAGGGTGAACAGTTTTCCTCTGTCATTCCTATCAACCGTCATGCTCTGCCTTGCCACAGACTTAAATTACTGGAGCCAGCTGACTGGACTGACACCTCTGAAAGCACGGGCCAGAATAAATAGTTCTTCCTTTAAATTTATTTTCTTAGTATTTTGTCATGGTGATAGAAACTGATTAACATGGAACTATTTATCCCATAGCTAGTATATTCCGGTCTAGAAAAATCAATACCTGCTTCCAACTCTATCATTTGTACTCTCCTAGTTTAGAGGTCTAAGTTCCTACACGAGAAATCACTTCTGTCAGGGGAAGTTGAAACAATAATCTGGCCACTTACAGATTTCTAGTACCACTGAACCAACAGATAAATAAGGGAATGACTATATCGTTATGGATTGGTTCTGATTATTAAGGGAAAATTGGGCTGCTATTACACAAGGAAGGTAATGGGGAGCTTGTCTGGAGCCTAGGAGGATTACTGGTGTGCATTCAATGGTAGAAATCTATGAGATTCTACAGCAACCAAATATAAGCACCTTCATGAATAAAGGCTTGAGTCATTTTGGCAGATAAATTGTCACAGTTGGCTTAAGTACTGGCTGATCATAAAGGGGATGTGGAAAGGGTGGTAGATGAAGGGAGTTTAAAGTCTAACTATAGCTTTGTGACTCTGCAAAAGTGAGGACAATGTTAGCCATTATTTTTCTGGTTTGTGTGTGTTTGTGTGCGCATGTGTGTGTGTATATGTGTTGGGAGTATGCTTGTGTGTATGTAAATTTTGTATACCATTGCTTCTTTTTATCTTCTTTCTTTTCTTCATAGTTTTATATAAGATATGCTAGTTGGGAATAACTTTGCAATTTGATCTTTTTTTTTTTCCGGTACCGGGAATCGAACTCACAACCTTGCACTTGCCTGGCAGGCGCTGTGCCACTGAGCTAAATCCCCAGCCCCTTGATCTTTATTTTACTGGCTATCAAAGAAGGAGTCTAAACTAGAAGAGGAATAAAGACTACCAGAAATGGCTACAGTTTCTGAAGGGAATTCGTATCTCCACCTTTTAGAGAGTGGATAAATCTGTCTATCTATCTATCTATCTATCTATCTATCTATTTATCTATCATCTATCTATCATCTAGAACATGTGTTCATTTAGAACACATTACTGTCCTAGGAGAGTACATCTATATCTATCATCTATCTATCTGATAGATACATGATATTAGGTAGATCCATGAAGCTGTTGCTATTGTTGGTTAGAAGATTAGTATAAAAGGATCTTATGGATTTAACTCAGGAAAAATGTGGTTTGTACTGAATTATCTATTATAAATCAGCATTAACCTACCCCACTAAATATTCACAGTAAAGAACACTGAGAACTGTGTTTCCCAGCACTTTTTGCCATCATAATTCGAGGCTATTTTCTGCCAATGCAAGTCACTGTCATGAGATTCAGTACAGGAAAAGAAGTGAAGCTATTGTTCCTTGGTTCCAGCAATGGGTGAGCACATAGACTGGACAGTTGCAAATGCAGAGTTTAGCCAGTATTTTTGCACATCCTCCTGGAAATCACCTATGTGGAATCTCCCTAATGAAAATTACATCTCTTTTAAATTCACTTAGGAAATTCTTTCCTGTTTATATTACATTGGCTTCGGTTTTCCTGACAAAACCCTTCTGTACTAAATTGGAGGCCGCTCTTCTTCATGAAAAAAACAATTCTGGAATCAAGGTAGGGATAGGGGTCAACCTATCTGCAGGTAGATTCTGCTAAGTGAAACAAACCTAACTGGAAAATTAAAATTAATCTCTTAGAAGTGCTTACAACTAGAAACAATTGTTCTCATTGGAGCAGTTTCTATCTGGAGGGTCAAGGTTCTATTGGTGGTTTTGGTTTAATATTAGAAACTCCAAAATCATAAGTGCATCAACTGCCACATTTAGAATAAATGAAATGTTCAGTTATGTTCTTCCTCTTTCTTTTCTCCCCCCTCAGCCTTCACAAACCCAAAGAATGTAAACTTTTCTCCATAGGTTTTAACATACAAATTTATTTTTAAACATTATTACACTATTGTAATTTTCTCATTAATTTTTTTCCTCAGTGAACATAGAAGTATGACATTTCTGAAGTATACATCCTTATAATCTTTTGACTTTAGGCAGATTTTCTCATTCTAAAATGACTGAGACCCACTGCTTTCTGGTACAAAACATCCCTGTGGTTCCCTCTCATCCTTGGAGATCCCATGTGCTCCTAAAGATGGCAGGCTGAGACTGTGTTGGATTTCTTGCTTCTTCGTGACGATGAAATCTTGGCTGAGATCAAATCATTGAATGAAATCATTTTTTCTGTCTTAGGCTCAGTGACCTCTTCTGTATAATAGTATTGGAAATTGTTGTTAGAAGTAGCAATAAGATGTAAAATATTTTTTACAAAATAAATATAAGTATTATAAGCAGAAGTTTTCCTGCATGGTCAGTTAGTCTTATAAAAGTTCACAGCTGTTTATACAAACACAACCAGCATACATGTAAGTCTTCTGTCACATTTCTAAACTTACCCAACTCCATAAATTAAGACATGTAGTTTGAACAAATGTACTTATCCCTTGAGGATTTTTTTGATCACTTTTTATCTCACCCCTTTTGTATTAAGGTTTTTTGGCTTATCCCCTCAACTAGACAAAGTGATAATTTGCTTTAGGATACAGAGAGCATCTCAGGAATCCCAAGGGCAAGGAGTCAGTCAGACGTTAAGGCCCTGAAGTAGGAATGCAATGTTTTCTCTTTCTGAAATCTTTGTTTTTCTCTCAGACCTGCTTCTTGGAGTCACGTAGTTTATGTGATTTGTTACAGCTTGGCAATGAACACATTACTGTCCTAGCAACTAACTCAGAAAGAACTGGACTTCTAGTGCCAATGTCAAATTCTGAGTTAGGAAAATCTCTTTGGATCTTCTTGGATCAAATGCTACCTTTTGCCCTCTGTACCCCCAAAAGTGGTCAAAACCACCAGGCTTATGGGGAATAAATATGAGTGCTGGGGCCCCATGGCCAAGGGGGAACTCCAGGAAAGGCATTTTGTGGTGATGGAGCAAGAACCCCAGGTTCCGACTGACTACTGAAGGGTCAGACAAGGCTGGAGAAACCCATCCTCCCACAGGGCCACGTCCTGATGCTCTGTATTTTACGCTTGTACAATCGTTTGTATGTTGATTGGAATCCTGACAGGTCTCAGGCACCGTGCTGGCCATGCGGTACCACCGTGAGCTAGATGTACGTCACCTCTGCCTCGTGAGGTTTGCAGTTTCCTTTTTCCTCCTCTAATTAAGCCTCACAGCAATCTTGTGTCCTGAGCATCTTTATTTCTATTTTATAGATGCGAGGTGGAGAAGTCAGGTTTTCTGGCACAAGATTAAGGTTCTTTCTGTCCGTCTTAATCACTTTCCTTATCTCTGGGACACATATGCGACGCTCACCCCTTAAAGAAGGTGAAGTTTGTTTTGGCCATGGTTACAGTTCAGAATCAGCCATCTCCGAGGCAGAAACAGCATGGTGGAAAGGCCTGGGCGGAGGAAAAGCTGCTTACACCGTGGCAGTCAGACCGCAGAGAAGACAGGAGCCAGAGGGAAGATACACCCTTGCGGGCCACGCCCCCAGTGGCCCTCCTCCTCCAATCAGGCCTCTTTGCCTGCAGCACATTTAGCTCTGAGCTCATTCATGGATTCGTCCACAGAGGAGTACAGCAACCCCATGAGCCAATCACTCCCCGAAGCCCCTTCTCTGAAGACCTTTGCGAGACACGTTAGATCTAAACCGTGACACTGCTGCACCACAACTGACTGGAATTAACCTGATATTTTCCTCAGTGTTGATATACTAATTATAAATCATCTTGGTTACTGCGTCACACCGTAGATCCTCCCAGGCAACTCTTTTCAGAATTATTTCAGTTACTGAATATGTTTGAAAGTAATTAAAGCATATTTTTAAAAAGTCTCCCATAATTGGGCTGGGCCATCTCCAAAATTATTTTAAATTAGTGAGGTTACTATTAGTACAACCAACTATATTAATAAATGCATGAACATCTCCTGTATATCTATTACATCCAACAGGCTCTAAGCTAAAATCAGATTTTAATATTTTATTAATGGGACAGGATTTTAGCTCCTAATTACTCATTTGCCAAGCTCTTGTTCCATAATAAAGAGAACTTGTGTTACTATAGGAGTGAGTCGTCCAAAAAGAAGAGGAAAGCAACAACGAGGGAAGACTGAGATGTCACATGTAAACCTGGAGTCCTGCGTTGTTTTAGCTGCTCCTGTTTGTTTATGTCTCCTGTATCCTCACTGACTTCTCACCAATGACGGCTTATTATACCAAATTTATGAATGAGGAAACCATTTCTCAGAAGGTTTAAGACATTTGGTCAAGGTCAAGGAGTATACCTTGTAGTCAGTCAGGATTTATTGTTCTCTTCAAAGCTCATGTTTTCTCCATCACCTGATCTCTGTTCTAAGGTATGCAGTGTAGGTTATGTAGGAAACAAAACTTCTAGCATCCCATGCCAAGCATATGTGAAAAGGTTCCCTGTAATCAAGAATTGTCCCATATGGCATCTGATTACCCCCATCATGGACACCTCTTTATTTGAGGAGTTTTAATACGTTAGGTGTAAGAGTGTTTGGACTCTCTGAGAATGTACCTTGAACTACCTAGGGCAATAGCAAGTCTCTGAAGACCAAGTTTATGAATACAGAAACCAGAACTACGCTGAACACGTAGTGATGGGGTCTAGGGACCAGATTCCCTATCACTTCTCTACATGACTCACAGAGTAACTTCTTTGGAGTCTTACAGCCAAAGAAGAGAGGTGGTTGGGAATGGGATGTGTTTCTCTTTCCCCACTCTAGTTTTCTAAGTAGTTGAGAAGGTTTCCAAAGGCCCAGTTTCAGGCTCCAGTCTTCTTACAGCTAGCACTGTCTTAGGGCCTGTGAGTAAGGGAGTTGGGGTGAAGTGGGCTGTCTAGAACTGTGTCCATGCCTCTGGTTACTGGAGAAATCTCTCTCTAGCCAGAAGGAGGAGAAATGGTTTCTGAGTAGGAAGAGTAGACATTCACAGTGACAGCTGAGAAGAGAAAGCCTCGTGGAAGTCTTTCAACTTCTAAAGAGAACGTGCTTAACAAGAAGCATCCGTCAAGGCTGCCTCTGCATATTAATGATAATATACATATTATGATAATATACACATGTATACATGATACTATATACACATGTATATATGATAATATACACATGCCGTGCCAATCTCTGTTCAGGGGAGCACTTTGGTTTTTCTGGTTTTTCTCCGGTACCGGGAACCTAACTCACGACCTTGCGCTTGCCAGGCAGGCGCTTTGCCGCTGAGCTAAATTCCCAGCCCCCCAGGGGAGCACTTTGCACTGTGTGTGTGTGTGTGTGTGTGTGTGTGTGTGTGTGTACGCACTTGTGCTCACATGTGCTCATGTATGCACATGTGCTGGGGATGCACATTATAAGCAAATAATCTAACCACTGACCTATACCCCATGCCCTACAATGTTTTTAAAATTTAAATATAGGAGCAGAGACAGAGCTTCAGTGTTCACTGCACCAATACTTCTCTGGCTTTCGCTCTACCCTTTCTCCTCCTTTGTACTTTTTACCCAAAGATTTGCAAACCAACTTGTTTTGTTTTTTTCCGGCACCAGGAATTGAACTCACAACCTCATGCTTGCCAGGCAGGCACTGTGCCACTGAACTAAATCCCCAGCCTTACCTAAAAATTTGAAAATGTTCTTAAATTATTGAAAAAAACCCTACAATTAAAATAAATCTGTTTATCTCTAAAGCTTGTTGGTGCATTATGGATTCAGAGAATAGTTTTTTGATTTATTTCTTGTGTTTGGGCTTCTTCTGCCCTGCTGGTAGAATTTGAATCTAATCTTTGTGATCAATTATAATTAATTAGACTGTATTCTTCTGCAGTAATGGTGACTACAGAACATTTATGGTGATCTGTGTGATTCTCTCACTCTAAGCTGTAAGAAGAGATCTGTTTGCTAGATTGCTGTTAATTAATCGTTTAGTTTGTCAAAACAACACAATGGGCTTAAAAATACATTTTGATAGTACTGCTGCTGACTGCTACTTGTGAATCTCTGCTGGCACCAAGAAAAAAAAAATTGATGAGAAAGATAAAGTTTCCTTACAAAGATGATGATGTTGGTGTGTAAATCTGTGTCACTTGCTGGCAATGTGTGTGGTTCTGAGACTATCCATTTATTTTTAGGGCATATACGTACATGAGTATAAATGACAGCTCATGAGGATGAATATACCATCTATAATTTCTTTAGGATGAACATAAATTGGCAAATTGCAAAATGGCTGCTTTTCAAAGCCCTCGATAATATTCACAAATAATACAAAGACTTCATTCTAATCAATAGTGTCAGTTCTCTCCCTAGTCAAACTGTAGTACGAAAAAGGAAACCACTACACTTCATTTTATGTATTTCTTCCACTCGTACTCTGCTCTGGGAGGGGAGGTCCAAGAAATAGCTGCATGTTGGCAGCAGTGAGGAGAGGTGAAGAAGAATCTCTGGCCATGTGCACTTTTCAATTTGCGTTATTGGATAAGAGAGTAATGCCCGTAAGTGGATTGCTTCCCCAACTCTGTAAAAGAGGAAGCGTGGCATCTTCTGAGTGTCAAAGCCAGGAAATGGACCTTACGTCCCTGCCTCCTTGGAACAAGTGTTCCCTGAGAACAGAGAGGAGGTTTTCATAGGATGTTTCCTGAGAGTATGAGTCTGTGGGTGTGTGGGACTAGGCAGTCAGGGACTCTGCAGCTGGTGATGGACCAGCTGTCACTTATCTTTGGGGACACAAACATGGAAGGCTACTGGTAGGAGAGGAGAATGAAACTCAGTAACCAGTTTTTGACCCAACTTGAACAATCTTTTTTTTTTTTTTTTAGTGTTAGGGATTAAACTCAGAGTCTTGTATGTTTTGCCACTGAGGTATATCCCCAGGCTTTTAAAATTGTGGTTTTAAGAGTTTGAGATAAGATCTTGTTTAGCTTCCCAAGGCTGACTTTAACGTTATGATCTTCCAACCTCAGTCTCCTAAGTAGCTGGGATTACAGGCACTAACCACCGTGCCAAATGATCAATACATCGTTTGAATGCAGAATAGATATGTTCTCAAAGGATTTCAGGGTACACTCAAAGCATGGTGTGAAGAATCTAATATCCTCCCCACCCCAATCCTGGGTGCTCTGATATTGTCTAATGATGCCATGCCACTTCAGGGTAAAGGTTGTTTTAGTTTCTGCTTATTTGTGTCATTTTGTTTCATTTTAACATTTTTTTCAGTATTTCAGTCTTAGCCCCCTCTGGAATGGCATAGTGCCAAGCTGCCCCTGGTCCCAGGGACTTGCTTCACTAATGAGGGAGTACGGAGCAGTGGTTAGAACCTGGACTCCCAGGCCAAGTCACTTGATATGAATCAAATGATCATAGCTTTGGAACTTGTTTATTGAATAAATTCAGGCAGAAGAGCTGGCCCTCTGTACTTATGTCTTGCTACTTTAATTTTTCATAAAAACAGTTACTTGATCATAGTTTCTGAAGACATAAATAATGCATGTAGGAAGCTGAGAAAAAATTTGGTATGTAGCCAACACTACACGTGGCACCCTGAAAAGCAGTATCTTAGAGTGATGTGGAGGGGCCACCAGCGGTCAGACTACCTGGGTTCACCGCTGTGTCACCTGGGTACTGTATGGTCAAAGTTTATTACCCAGCCTCCTCACTCATCTACACCTGCTGCATCTGAACAGAGATAATGGTCCTAGCTACATCTGAGTTTTGTGAGGATTAAGTGCATATATAAGATCCATCTGTCTATCTATGTATATGCCACAAGTCCAGTAATCCTATTATTGTTATTATTATTATTATTACTGGGAAGATTATTAAGTAAACATGGGGAGAATTTGCTGCCCAAGACTGTATGGGAGGTGACGTGACCGCAGTGAAAGCATTAATGCTGGAGATAACTGTTCTTTACATTCGTCTCCTTATCTGTAAAATTCAGACAGGAATACATTCCAAATCACAGGGCTGGTGAAGTTTCAATGAGGCAAAGTGTGGAGCCTGACTAGTACCTAGGTTGAAATGAAAGCTAGGTAATTAATTTATTGCTTTTATGATTATCTGGGGTGCAGGCACTTGGTACTTGTATCCACAGACTGTCCTGAGAGTCTGCAGACAGCTCTGGAGCTCGCCGTGCCAGGGGATCCTCCCACATTCCCAATCCCAGCAAGGCTCTCTCTTCATTTCTCTGAACAAGAGTCTTTGCAGACCGTCTTCTCTCACCCTCCACCCTACTCTTTGCATATGGCTTTCCAAAATTATGTGTTTTTAATTGGAAAAATATCTCAATTGGTCAAAACAATATAGGCATGCCAGAAGGCATATAGATTGTTAAACAGACTCAAAATAACAGTAGCATTGTAGTTCTTAACATGTGTCAAGTACTTTGGATGTATTCTTTGAAATAACTTTATTGGGATATAATTTACATAATATAAAAGTCACATTTTTAAGGTATACAATTAGGTGGATTTTCATATATTTATAGAACCGTGGAAGCAGCCCCATATAGAAATTTTAAGACATATCATCCCAAAATACACTCTAGCGTCACTGACACTACTTTTCATTCTTCATTTCTTCAAGTCCTTGACAACAACACCACTAACATATTTCCTGTTCATATGAATTTGTCTATTGTGAACATTTTGTATAAACAGAGTCATATACTGCATGGCCTTTTGGGTGTGGCCCCTTTCACTTAGCATAATATTTTCAAGGTCCATTCATGTAACATGAGTCAGGTTTCCTTCCCTTTAATTACTGAGTAGTATCCCAGTATATGGTAACATGGTGAGCTACGATTTGTTTATCTGTTCGTCAGTCTTTCTTTTCTTTTCTTTCTTTCTGTTTTTTTTTTTTTTTTTTTTTTTGGTATTTTTTTGAGACAGGATCTTGCTATATATTTGAGGCTGGCCTTGAACTCACTATGTAGCCCAAGCTGTGCTCAGACTCACAGAGATCCTGCTGCCTCAGCCTCCTGAGTGCTGAGATTATAGGTGTGCATGATCACGCTGGCTTATTTTCCTTTTTCTCAAGTTTATACTTAGATGTAGACTTGCTGAGTAATAATGCAATCTTACATATATAAGCTTTTGAGGAACTCTCAGTGTGGACTCTTTTATCCACATCATCTGTCTTGATTCTGCCTGCTTCTGTGAGGTGGTTACAGATGGTTTCATTTTACACACAGGAAAGCTAAGGCACGAAGATCCCATTTAAGCAACTTGTTAACACTCACAGAGCACAAGTGAGTGGTACAGCTAGATCCCAAAGTTTAAAACATTACTATGTATCTTCTCAGGGTTCTGAAAAATTGGTTCACTGTTCCAAGTGTAAAGAAAATGGGAGGATAGGGCTTTTCAGGGACAAAGGGTACTGGCAGTGGACAGAGTACACAGAAGCACAGTTATATTCCTGGTAAACTCTGACTCTGAAGGAAGGGGGTTATAGAAATTAATGCGTGGTGGTACCCATGTGGATAGAAAAATGACCAGCAAAGAAAAATAGCTCAGTGCCAGCTTTGGCCGAGAGATGTAGAACAGAATCTAGGTTTGAACATGTTGGCATTAGTGGTTAAATATGCCGGAAATATCGCCTACCATTTTAATTTTATCTTTTGGCTTTCCTTATGGTGTCCTTCAGTGAAAAACTTTTTAATTTTAATGTAATCAGGTTTATAAATTTTAATTTAGGGGCACGGACTCTGGAGCCCAATTGTCAGCATTCAAATCCAGCTCTCCTGCTTGCTATCTATTTGACTTTGGGCAATTTATTTAATGTCCCAGGAGTTCAGTTTCCTCATCTGTGAAATAGAGATAAAAATAAGCATTTACTTCAATGACTTAAGAGGGATTAAATGAGATATTGCATGTAAAATGGTGAGTACAGTACCTAGCATATAGAAAGTAGCATATGAGGGAAATACTTTATTATTCTGTTCATTATGGATTATATTTTAGTGTCTAATTTAACAAAACCTTCACTACCCTAAAATCTGCTATTTTGTCCTCAAAATAGTAATTTTTTCTAAGTCTTAGTGATTTTTATTTTTTTTTTATTTCTCTGCTTATATTTTCAGGTTTTTCTCATTTAATGAATGAGAATAAATGAAAATACTCTATGTTCTGTCTTTAAACTGTATCTCAAGCATGTGCTGGTATGTTCATAGACAGACTCTTGCTTGTGTTGTCTTCAGTCAAGGAGCCTTTCAATACTTTTGCATTTTTTAAACTTTGAGCTTGTAATTTCTCTTAGAACTTTTGCTATAAGATGTACTCTTAGGCTTTGGTTGAAATTGTGTTCCTTGAGAGAAGATTGCAGTCTACTCCCCCAAGGACTTCTGTGTCTACAGGTCTGGCATTACATGACATCTAATCCTGTACGTAAGCTTTTTCAGGTCAGATGTGCTAAGATTTGGATGTGATTTTTCCTTCAAAGCTTCATGTGCTGGAGACTTGGTCCTCAAGGGGGCAGTACTGAGAGAGGGTGGACTTTTAAGGGTGGGACCTGGTAGAAAGTGATTAGACCGCAGGAGTACAGATCTCAAAATTTTCAACTGCCGTTTGTAGGGAGTGCGTCAGATCTCCTGCATGAGGCTGTTTTTCCCTGACTTAATATGCCTTCCTTGGGTCACTGTCTTTCTTACTTTCTGGCCATATGACACTTTCTGCATGTGCCTGGTTCCCTTTTCATTTTTCTGCTACTGTAACAGAGCCTGGGGACTTTTGTCAGGATGCTGGGGCCATGCTATTCAGCCCTCCAAGTTGGAAGAATTATGAAGTGGATAAACCTCTTTTCTTTATAAATTACCCAGCGTGAGGTATTATAATAAAACAAAATGGTTTAAACCAACATGAATATGAACCAGAAACCCACAATGGCTGACTTGTTGTTAAAAATTACCAGGTAATATTTTTTCACCTCTTCCCAGTACCAAAATTGAGAGTAGTGGTAATACTTGCTATGGCCCTGCATGTGGCAGGACTGATCTCTCCCTTGTCCTGTCTCTGGAGGGGAGCCCTTGGGAGCTGGGAGATCCATTCTGTTTCTCAGGCCTGGAAGTTATGTAACTGATGAGGTCGGAGTTTCAGGTGTTTAGGGTCCAAGGGAAGCCCTTAGTTAAAAATCTTGTTTTGGTGCTCACTAATTTTCTAGGACTTTTCATTTCACTTCAGCAGTTACCTGTGTCAGTTCAGCCTTGAGTCTAAAAATATATTTGTACATATTATCATCAGCGTTTTAATTGCTTCTATAGAATATATCACTCAAGTTATTTAATTTTCAATAGAACCAGGAATGGATGCTTTCCTCCTTTCTGCTCTGTTTACAGCTCTTTGCCCTCTCTCTCCCCTCTTCTCGTTCTTTCTCTTCCCTCTTGTCTCCTTCCTTCTTTCCCTCCCTCCTTTGTCTCCTTAGCCTGCCTAGAAATTGTTGAGCAAAATCAGTCTTATGCTAGAAAGAGGAGGTATCAAGAATAAAGGACTTTTATATAGGTGATGAGCTTTAGTTATCCTAGCAGCAATTTTTGGCAAATTTTTTTAGTTATCAAATTATGTGTAAATAATGCTCTCACTCCTCTTAGCAAAGTATAGTGTTTTATTCATTATTATAGCTACAGCGAACTGGAGAATTATCATAAGCTAATATACACAAACTTTCCTTCAGGGTGTTTATAAAATAAATCCTATTTGTGAGACTATGAACTGTGTTAGTGAGCCCTGTTTCCAGGCTTAAGTCTTTTTTTGTATTCAGTTTCACTCCTGTAGGCCAAGCTTTCATCTACCTAAACTCTGGACATTCCTAAGATTTTAGGCAATTCTGAAGCCCATTTTCTTAGGGTTATAATATACCGGCTATTTAAAAGTCTTAACCTATTTAATTTTAAACTCTAAATTGACTCCTGTCTGGGGAGCTTTCTTCTGTCCTCCGAGAATCAGAGATGATCATCATGGTTACTATAGTCTGAATCACAGTTGAACTGTAGTTTTTGTAGCCTCATGTTATAGGTTTCTTCTAGAAAGATTCTCTTGGTACAGTTAAGATTTTTAACATCCAGAAAAAATAGACTGATGCGATTTTCAGAAATCATTCAGATAAATTTAGCCTAATGCTAGCCCAGGATATTCAGATGTCATTCATTTGCCAAGCACTTACGGAACATACACTGTGTGGCAGAGATTGAGGCTCTGTAATTGGAACTGGAAGTGTAATTATGAATAATATAGATTCTCCTGACTTCGAAGAGCTTTTGCTTTCATAGGACTGGCATGTAGGGCTCTGTAATGCTCTGTGTTCTAAGAAAGATGCTATCTCATTTCCCCCTCCCCTCTGTACCAAGCTCCGGAGGTGTGGTTGGCTTAACGGATATGCAATATTTGTAAAGTTGTGATCTCCACTAGTGCAGCTCTGGTCTCACAGTAGTTTTGCATTTTAAAAATCAAAGCCTAGAGTTACATTGTGATGTTTATTCAATATTTTTCTTAAACATTAAGAACATTTCTTGGCAACCTCTGTTAGCATGTTTTGTTCCATCTTATTCTCTAATTCCCCAAACAAGGAGACTCTGATTCTTGCGTATTCCAAGCTCTCAATGTACATATCCCAACCATGCCTCCTTGTTTATTCAGTCTTTCCTCTCTTCATTTTGTTGCACACAACTGTCCTGGAAATTATAATTATTTTCCTGATTGCTTTTCTTGTGAAAATCTTGCTAAGCAGCTTTGACTCTTTTTATAAAGTGAGGATGGGAGGAAAAGCTAAGTAGCAAAGGCAAAAGTTGTGAATACTAACAAGTTGATTTCTATCTCATCACATCTTCTTATATACAGTAGGTCCACTCTGGAAGTATATGCCTTTTGGTTTGTTTTTTTTGAGGGGTAATAGTATATTGTGGCCCATAACTGGGAATATGGGTACTCAAAAATGCCGGTTTTAAGGAGCCACTGAACATGCTGTTACATCCTGAGAAAAGAATCATCATGGTGGTCAATAAGATGCAGAGAAGGAAATTTGCAGTGTTGGGTCGGGGAGAAGGAATAACATGACTACAAAGAATGGGTTGGAGAATTAAGATAGAGACTAGAATTAAGACAGGGACATACTTTGTAAATATAAGATGGGCAAAGACAGTCCAGGAAAAGATAAGATGAAGAAACTGTGGAAATCACAGGGTTATAAACTCCAAGTTTCTTTTTATTTCCAGAGTGCAGGGAGCATTTTCTTAGGCATGGCTTACGTCATCTAAAATCCATCTCAGTTCCTGCCCCTGTTGGTCTGAATCATGGAGCATAAAGCAGATAAGTTTCATCATTCTGTTCATGCAGAGGAGATCTGATGGAGTGGGCTTCAAATAACTTTGAGTTTTACCATATAAAATGCACTCTGTGACACTTGAACACAGCCATAAATAGCTCATGCTTTTGGTGGTGGTGGGCTATAAATGCAAAGTCATCCTTTTCCAATCACAAAATTCATGCTTTAATACTTTCTTCAGCCTAAGCATATATGAGATTGCATCAGATGCACAGAGTTCCTTCGGAATGTCAGGAATCATCCCCTGCAGAGCGTTAGAGGGGTAGGGGTTTCTCCAGAGTCCTTAAGTAGGAGTTCTTATAAGATGTAGTCACTGGTGACATTGTTTGGCGCCTGGAGGATTCACTTCAGCTTTGCCATGGTTGTTATTTTAATCCTTCAAAGTATGCAAATATGTAGACATAACATTGTATTCTTGTTCTACAGTTACCAGTATAATGACACTAACCTCTCTGGTTGAGGATATTGAATACCAGCCCAGAATTCAATTCCTTATAATAAGCACTTGGCTGTGACCACTTGAAAATTTAATTTTTTAAAGACGGAACCTTGCTATATTGTGCAGACTGGCCTTGAACTTGTGATCTTTCTGCGTCAGCCACCCAAGTAGCTGGGATTAAAAGTGTATATTAAAAGAATACATCTGCTCACATGAGAATTCCTGTAAAATGTTTGGAAAACAAATAGTAAATAGTTTTAGGAATAATAGTGATCAATGTTAAAAATGCAGGAGCCAGCATTTGTATCTCAGCTCATAGCTTGCATTACAATAAGAAATAATTTTAAATTAAATAATTTTAATGCAGTAATCAAAAAAGAAACTTGAAACAAGTGAAGGAAAGGTTTATTAAATTTCAGATTGAAAAGTACATTTAATTTTATAGTTTTGAAAATAGTAAAGGAAAATATAAATAGATTTAGATACAAATTAAATTGTATGCATACATATCCATAAGAAAGAGCAATAAAAGTCTCAGTATAAACTTTAATAAATATAATAGATAAAAATTATTTGAATGCATAAGGGCCAAATACAAATAAACTAAAGAGCAGAAGAAAAGATAGATAATAAGAAACAGGGAGATAGATCTTTTCCAAAAGCAAAGGCAGGGCAAAAGATGGAGGGAAGAGCTCGTCAAGAGGGGAGGAAAGGGGATGACAAAAGAATTAATATGCGCTATGTGCATGTATAAACTCTCCATGGTGAAGGTGTTCATTATATACTATAAACATGTACTAATAAAAATAAAAAATGTAAAACAATTTGAAAAATATTAAAATACATAAACACTAAGAAAACAAAAAGTAAATATTATAACAAAAATAAAATAATTAAAACCTATTTATTAACCAAAAATTTATGAGAAGGAAATTAGAACTAACTTAAAATTTTGAGAGAGGAGTGATGAATATAGTATAGTGCTTGCCTAGCACACAAAAGGCTCTGGATTCAAGTTCCAGTACTACACATACACATACATACATACAGAAAGAAATAAAGTTCACAATTGCTAATTGCCAAAATTATAAAATACTACATTGCAACTGTGAAGTTAAAGAAGAGTTAAAATCCAGTAAGACATAATGCTAGTGAGTACAGTATAGCAGAAAGTAGTTCATACTATATATAAATTTAATAATTATACACTTTCAAAAGGCAGTTTGGAAATACTTTTCTCAGACTTGGAAATAAATATGCCAGTAACTAGAAAAACCAACAGGTGTGCACAAGGAAAACCCCAATAAAAGTCCACTCTCACCAGCTAAATGTTTACAACAGGTCAACCTAGCAAGTCAAAAAAAAAATTAGACAAACACCACAGTAAAAAATATGACCTCATCCTCCTGATGCCTGCAATGACCAACATGTATTTCCATCCTTCCAGGAAGGCGCCCCTTGCCAGGAGGTGTCAGAGAACATAGAGTAGGGAGTTGGTAACCTACACCTATCTCCCTCCTTAGGAGTTGGTGAAGACCACATGGGGAGTCAAGAATTCCGTCCCCACTTAGTATTGCCAAAGCATTCCTCGTGCTGCAGACTTGGACGGTGTAATAGGAGATGCCATGGAGACAAGGCTGCCCCCTGTAATGTCAGTGGAAGCCACTCGGGAAGCAGTAGCAAGATAATTTTACTTCTTTCAGGCAGTGCCAGGCCAGCAAAAGCCTGGTAGATGACCAGAACTCCTCTGCTCTCCTAATGCCGATCTACCTGTGTGTCAGTGAAGGCTCAGTAGGGTCCTAAACTTGTAACCCCATCCTGCAGTAATAATATGGAACTCACCCACTCTGCCTAGCAGAGCAATTGTAGAGAAACTTACATGGAAGAAAAATTTTAAATAAGATTCAGAATTTCATTATGTCCAAAATGCCAGATTTTAATAGAAAAATCACTTATACTGAGGACCAGGGAAATCTGAATTTAACAAAAAGACAATAAAGAGGCATCCCTGAGGAGATGACAGTAGCATTAGAATTATCTCATAATTTAAGGGTGTCATTATAAAACAAAAAACCTACTAGTGAACACATTAACACAAACAGAATAGTCTCAGCAAGGACATATAAAGTATTAATAAGTAGATGGAAACCTAGAACTGAGAAAATATACTAACTTAAATAAAAATCTCAATACATGGCTTCAACAGAAGAATAGAGGGAGTTAAGGAAAGAATCAGTACACTGGAATGTAAAATAAAAGAATCTAGCCAGCCTAAGGGACACAATAAATGCGGCCCAAAAATGAACAAAGCCTCAGAACACTGCCAAGTTTAATAAGAAAATATCTATACCAAAGGTCTAATCGTGTGACATTAAAACCTGCAAAGGACAGAAGAAAGAAAATGGGGCTGAAAAAGTATGAAAAAGAAAATGGCTGAAATCCCCAAACCGAGTGAATTTAGACAGGATAAACCGCCCCAAGTCCACACCAACACACCTTATAGTGAGATGCCTGAAAATTAACAAAAAGGAAATATCTTGAAAGCACTGAGGAAAAAAAAATGGTATTTTGCTCAGTGTGTGTGTGTGTGTGTGTGTGTGTGTGTGTGCGTGTGTGTGTGTGGCAATTTGAGAGAGTGTACTTCTTACTAGAAAGCACAAAGACCAGAAGGGATTGGCACAACATTTTCAATTGCTTGAAGAACAGTCAACCCAAAATTCTACTCCAATAAATATATTCTTCAAGAATGAATGAGAAATATTCCTCCTGACATCATCAAATGAATACAATATAAGGTAATTCATCATCAAAAATATACCTTACAAGAATGGACACAGGAGATCTCCAAACAAATATAAATTAAAATAGAATTCTAGAAAATGTTCAAATAACCCACAAGAAAGAAAGGAGAAAAAAGGAGAAATGAAAAATGGAAAAAGAGAAAACAATAAAAAGGAAAATTTAGTCCCTGACAGATTCATAAACACATTAAATGTAAATCATTAAAATACATCAATTAAAAGAGGATGGCTGAGTGGATTAAAAAACTTGACCCACCTATGTGCTCTCTGTACAAATAGCTTTTCAAATATAGTGATACAGCTAGGTGAAAGTCACAGTATGGAAAATCTATATCGTATAAACTTTAATCCATGAATGCATATATTAGTATCAGATAAAAAAGATTTTAGAGGCCAGAAAATTACCAGAGACAGAGAATGACATTATGAAATTATAAGAGTCCATCCATAAAGAAGACATAGCAATCAAAAGTGTGCACACTAAACAGTAGAGCTGCAAAATATGTAAAACACAAATAGAACTGAAAAGGTAAAGTCCACAAGTATAGTTGAACACTTCCATATCATTCTCTCAACCACTGATGGAACAAACAGTATAATCAGTAATGTTAAAGAACACAGTAACATATTTGTCAACTAATAGGATCAAATTGATGTTTATGGAACACTCTATCCTGCAACAGAATACAAATTCTTTTCCAGTGCTCATAGAAAACATGCCAGGAGAGATCCTATTCTACATCATTAAGCAAAGTTAAAAAATATTTTAAAGGACTTCAACCACACAAAAGTATGTTATGTGATCACAATGGAGTCAAAGTAGAAATCAATAACAGAAGTATAGCTGAAAAAAGACACTTTGTTAAGTTTCCCGACACTTGGAAACTTAACAAAATATCTCTAAATAAGCACTTTCAAAGAGCAAATGTAGTGAGAATTAAGACAAGACAGTACTACTGATTTCTATTACTTTACTGAGAGGAACAGTTTAATGTTTAATTGTTTGACCATCAGTTGTTTGACCAAACAGTTTAATGTTTAATTGTTTGTTTATCTGAGTAACAATTTGAAGATATCAATATGTAGTACAACAATCATTGTTAATTTCCTATCACTTTGTCTGAAATTCTATATTACTTGTATTGTTTTTGTGTTATTTTGTAAATGTATGTGTGTTTGTTAATCTGTTTTCATTCTTTTATCTTTAAAATAAATAAAGAGGATACCATGAGGTACATGCAAATGAATTACACTGTATCAAAATGTTTTGAATAGAGCTGACCTAGAGCCCAGAGAGAAATTTAAATCACCTTCTTAAATTAGAAAAATCTCAAATAAGTAATCTAAGCTTCTACTTCAACAATTTAGAAAAAAAGAAAAGCAATAAACCTAAACTAAACATAAGGAATGGAATAAAAGTAAGAGAAATTAATGAAATTTGAAAGAAAAATTTTAAAAGAAGTGAAGGTAGATTTTATTTTTAAAAAGATCAATACAATTGACAAACTTATGGGAAGATTAAAAACTGAAACAGGAAAAAAAGGCACAAATTACCAACAGCAGGAATGGAGTAAGGAATTTGTTACAGTACTGCTGACATAAATGTTTTTTTGAAAAATACCAGTAATCACGACTCACTCAACACACAATCAGAATGTTCATGGCCCGAAAACTTTTACAGAAATTGAATATGTGATTTTAAAACTTCCAAAAAGAATTCTCCAGGCCTATATGATTTTAATTGGAAAATAAAGTACACCAATTCTGAGATAACACTAATTCTACATCATTTCTTCCACAAATTAAAATAGGAGGAAACACTACTCATGCATTTTAGAAGGTTGGTACTATTCTGACACCTAAATCAGAAAAATTACTAAAAACAAAAATCTCAACTATTATAGAACAACATTCCTGATGAATACAGATGTAAATTTTTTTAAAAGAATATGAACATGATAAATTAAGTAATATATAAAAACACAGATCACAATCAGATTTTCTCCAGGAATGCAAGTTGTGATATTGTATTATAGTTCTGTAAGATGTCATAATTGGCAACTTTGTGGAAATGCACATATGAGTACTTCATATTATTTATTACAACTGTTTGTGAATCTACAATTGTCATAAAATTAAGTTTAATAAAAAGCAAATAGTATTTCTTCATTAATGTGCTATTTACAATAGCAAAATATTGAAAAAATTTAGATTAAAGCAATTTAAATGTCCAAAGATGAGATATGTTCCATTATATGCATAACACAAAGCATTATGAAACTTTGTAAATGATTTCAACTAAATGCTGTGATATTGCAGAATATTTCTGCTATAATCTGAAGTAAAAAAGCAGTATACAAAATCGTTTATACCTTACAATCTCAATTATGTTTAAAATTTCCTAACGTATTTTGAAATTCTGTATCATTTTTATTGTTTTTGTGTTTTGTTTTTGTCTTTGTTGTAGCTTTTGTTTTTGTTTTTTCCTCTTTAAAATAAAAAAAAGAAAAATAACCTTAATGCAATTGAAAGATATAATACTACTATTTGAATAGAAAAATAGACCAGTGTAATAAAACAAAATACAGGAGTAGTCCCACATACATAAAGACATTTATAATACGATAAAAATGTCATCTTAAACCACTGAGGCAAAGATTAACTTTTAAATAAGTAATTATTTGTAGTCAGTTTGGAAAAGATAAAATTAGGTTTGTATCTCTTAACATACATAAGGATAAACTCCACATGGGTTAGGGTCTATGATGATTGGATTTGAGTGTCAATTTAACTAGATCAAAGATAGCCAGATATCTGGTACAGCATTAATTATTCTCATTGCTTCAGTAGGCACCAAATCCATCACTCTTCCACTGAAAAGGAAACCCAGGTGGTTTGGCATTTGATTAGGACTAGGGTAACCCACGTCTCTCTGAGGGTGTTCATGGAGGAATTTGACACTCTCTATAGTCAGCAGGCTGAGTGGGCAAGATCATCCCTCAGTGTGGGCAGCACCATCCAGTCAGCTGGAGACCCAGATGAAAAAAATACAGAGGAAGAGAGAATTCTTCTCTCCTTGAGAACAGTGACACTTTCTTTACCCGTGGGCATTAAAACTCCAGGTTGTCTGAGTTTTGGATTCTGTGACTTACACTAGAGGGCCTTCAGGCTCTCAGTTCTTCAGCTCCTCCCTTCCTCCACTGACAGACTGGGTGGCTGGGAGGAGAGTTGTTTAGCATCAGGCTGAGCATTACATCACTGTTCCCCTCCTTCCAGTTCCTTTAGATGTCTACAAGCTGGGTGCCATACTGTGGGGTTTCTTTGTTCCCACGATCAAGTGAATCAAATCTCCTAGCTTTCCCAACTATGTCTCAAAATCCAGGAGGAAGAAAACAAACAAAAAATTGATAAATTTGACTATATAAATTTTATAAGAGTAGGTAGCAAAAAAACCACAAACAATGTCAAAAGATACCTGACAAAGTGGGAAAAAGCATTTTGACACACACCACAAATAAAACCTAGTATTCCCAGCATAAAAGGCTCTTTTAAAACCTAAGGGATAAAGGAAGAGAACAATAGAAAAAAAGGAGAAGATGACATAAACAGACAATCTTCAAAAATGTGTACATATCCGTGAATCATATAAAAATATTCAAACTTGTTACCTGGAAACCCAAAACAATAATGAGATATCATTTTGCACATGCAAGACTAGCAAAGAATTAGGAAGCGTAGTAACATTCTTCCAGTGAGGTTGTGGGGAAGCAGGTACTTTAACAGACTGGTCAACAAGAATGCCCAAAGTCCAACATAGAGTTCTGTTTTCTACCCTTGTTTCCTTAGTGTGGCACTGATCTACTATGTACACAGCATCTATTTATTTCATTGCATGTCAACTTCATGGTCTTGGAGGACAAATGCCAATATCAAGTTCATGCCATTTGTTGCACTTTGAGTAATAAAACCTTTGTTTTTCATCTAGGGAGCTTGTGTCATCTACTACCATCCATGCTATTGTAGCATCTCAACACACACGTATATGATGGTAAGTAAATTTGTTGTGACACATCGGTTAAGCATTGTGAAGTATCTAAGGTTTTAACCTACCTGTCAGTCAGCAAACTATCTTTTCACAGGTTCATGGAAACTGGCAGAAGACAAGAGATTTCTAGGTCAGAGCCTAAAAACAGTATATTACTTAGAGCAAACATAGCAAATCTATGCATCTTTGCATTTTGGCATCAACTCCTTGAGTCTCATTTCCTACAGGGCAAAACAGAGGGTCAAATAACAGTTCAATAAGGAACCCTAACATTAAAGACCTTGGGCCTTGGGTAGCAGATAGTAAGCATGCCTATCCTTTGTTCAGAAGAAGATACCATCCCTTTGTTTCTAAAACATTTAGTTATGCAAATACATCTAAAAAGATAGTCTGGAAGAAGGGCAGTAAATGTAATACTCAAAAAAATATAAAGAAGTGTAAGAACCCCTATAAACTTACAGAATGGAGTGTTATACAGCTGGAAAAAAAAGCACAAGAATTGATTCAGGGTGATTTCTAGAATTTACCTTTAGTAAACACAATGATAGGACAAAGAAAGCAAAAGCCAGTACAAAACACATCCATACACACATATATGCAGGCACACACACACATATCCCCAAAACCAAGTTATGCACTACTTTTTGTATGAGGAAGAAGAGGAAAAAATACACAAATATCTGTGTATTTGTGCAAACAAACCAAAATAAAGAACAGGGAGGAAGAGGTAGAAACTAGTTACTTACAGGAGTGAGTGGGACAGCAGGTGAACAAGAAATGGCTAGTAGAAATGCGCTAGTAGAGATGAGGTGGAAATATCACTTCCTTGAGTACACTTTAGATAGCTTTTCTGTCCCATGGTGATATTTCATGTTTCCACTCCTTCCTCTAAATACCTAATATGAATCAGGATGTGGGGGAAATAAGAAAACATACTGACATATGAACCTTCGTTTCTTACAAGCAGATAGCAAAATCATAGTGAATGGGATAGGAAAGAAATAACTTTGGAAAAGAGTGTTTTGACTGGGTACTGTAAGACTAAAGACAAAACAATTATACCCAGATACTTTAGCTAGTAAACCTGTTTCTTTTAGGCCTATACAAAGAGACATAAAAGTAAATACTCATCTGTATATATACAGGCATTTCCTGTGTTATCCATTGAGGTCTCAGAGGACTCTACACCTCCCCGCCCCTGTAGACATGAACGCACCACTCTGCGGTGGTTGTTTTCTCCATGGTATTTTTCAACAAAAGAAGCCAGAATTCAGTTTCAAGTGTTTGATTCCAGGCCAGGAAAAAGGAAAATGCAAGTAAGAATTATGATACCAGAAGTGCTTGAAAAATAGTCTTAGGGGCTGGGAATCAAAAGGACACAGGTGCCACTAGAAGGAACTTTCAGTGGTCAAAGCTGGAATAATTTAACCAGTGAAATGAATGGTATTGAGCTATAACTCATGGACTAAAATAAATATCAGGAAGTCATACTGATATATTTCCATGGCTGATTATATAAATAAATATACATAACTGTGAGGAAAGAGATAGCCCTTCCTTGTAGAAGAATTCTAATTTGATAAATATAGAAGGAACGAGGAATATTTAAAATAAAGTAACCATTAGGCAACTACCCCAGTCATCATTGCTGTAGGCAAAATCTACTGATGAGTGCTATCTACTGAGGGTAGAAGTTTGGGTCGAAATCAGATATTAGTAGAGTTCAGAGTATTTCATCGAAGATATTTGCCAATTACAAAAGAGGAAGAGGTAAATTTACAGTGAAGGAACACAATAGATGCCACTTTCTCCATATCATCAAGGTTGACAGAAACAGGAGGAAGACTTCTCGGTCATATAACCCGGAAATGACACAAAATCACTCTGTGACATTACTATAAATATGCACATCTTAATCTAGGCAATCTATTCATTAGATAACACTAGAGAAGGCCAAATCAAAAGACATTGTGGCCATCAATGCCAAAACCAGCAAAGCTAAGTGAAGAGTGAGAAAGTATACCAGGTTGGAGGGGACTAAGGAGATGTAACTGGTAAATATCTTAGACAAAATACCCTGAACTCTACTACAGACAACATATACCATCCAAATTCAATATCTTGTCATATTTATTTTAGTAGATGTAGAAAAGGATTGTCTTCTGGATTTCTGAGCTGGCTTTCCATGGAATATGAAATGTTACAGAGACATTAGAAGACTATTTCCCATCTTGACCGTGGTCAACTTCCTTCCCCTTTTTAGAGGAAAAAAATTATTCTAAAATCAGATGTAGTTTTCTACTGATATAGGTGTGTGTATAGTATTTATATCTATAAGTGATGTTTAACATTTTGTAGTGTGTTTTTAAAAATATGTAAATACTATCATCATAAATATCCTCTACAACCTTTTAAAATTTAGCATTATGGTTTTAGGATTTATCTAAGTTCTGTTTCTTTAAATGTTACCGAGTAGTCCCTTGCATAGTCATAACATAATGAACAACAACTATTAGGATTTGTCCATGTTCTGTTTATTTTAAATGCTAGTATTCCATTGCATATTTATAACATAATGCCTAATAACTATTTCTCTATTGAAAGAGTTTAGCTGTCTTCTTTCTTTTTTTTTTCCCTGTTTGCAGTAGCAATTTTACAATTACATCATGGGCAAAATATCCTGTGAGCATGTGTGCAGGTTTCTATAATAAAGCTCATAGAAGTGGAGATTCTGGATTGTAGGGTGTGCGCATCCTCAGCATTACTATAGGTTGCCAAATTTCTCTCCAAAGTGGTTAAACCAATTTGTACTCCCACTAGTGGCATACGAGTTCCCATTTCTCTATATCCTTGCTAACGCTTCTAGCATCAGACCTTTAAAATTTGCCAAACTGAAGAGTGTGAAATGATATTTCATTTTTGTTTTAATTTGCATTTTTCTGCCTAGTAATGAGTTTGAACATCTTTTTATCTGATTCCTGGTCATTCGTGTTTCCTACTCTGAAAATTACTTTTTCATAACCAGCTTACTTCCTATGATAACTTTGTATCTACTATTAATAAAGAAATGGAACTAAACTTGGGAAAATGATTGTATCACAAATGATGCAGCAGTTGATCACACTGCCATCTTGGAGTACTGTGTTTTTTCCCAGAGATCTGTCCCAAGAATGCTAATTAGGATTATGAAGACTGGAAATCATAAAGTATGAGAAATAATTGCAACATTATGGGATATTTTACCAAGAGTGTCTGAAGAAGGATGTGATAGCTATTTAAAAAAAAATCGATAAGCTCCAGAAAGGCAGAAGATGTGTTTGTGTTAATATTGCTTCAGGAGGGTCAAGGCCAGGAGTGAGTTTTGAGAAAGAATATGAATATTTGAAATCAAAATCAGGGAGATTTTGTTTCTAATAACTACATTTTTTCTAGGGTAGATTGCTTGTGATCTCAGAACATGTTACAGCTGAGGTTTGTGGGTCTATGTGTTGTGGGTGTGGTTAGATTCTTCTGAGAAAAGGACCCCAAGTGAAACAATTTCTAATCCCGTTCAAAATTCTACACTTCTATATATAGAAAACAATTCATAGAATGAAGTTCCAGGAAATCCACAAGTGAGTCATTTTTAGTGTTCATAATTATGGTTGCTCAGTTGAGACATTGCCTGAGGTAATAGTGAGTCAGTCTTTAGCTTTTCTACATTCCTTCTGCTAAACAAATAGCTCTAAATTGGCTAGACAAAAATGGAGCATCAACTTCAAATCAAACTTGCTTCTCATTACGGCATCCTCACTAGACTCACCCAGCTCCCACTTCTACTACAAGTGACTTGCTTCCTTTTGGAGTCCTGAGTCCCATAGCTACCATATTATCTCTTATATCAAGGGATGTGTAAAGCTAAGAGATAAATGTTAACTTGAAGACCCTTTAGGGAAAAGAACATTATATTACTAGACAAACTATAAGGCAGTTGCTTTTCAGCAACGAAGGTCCCTGTATAAATGGATTTGGGAGTGGAAGAAAAACAGTTTTAGTTAGCAGGAGATGGGGGAGGTTTCTGATAGATTTTCAAGTCTTTAATAAGTACTATAGAAGTTGAGAAATATCTTCAGATCTTTAGACTGACTGTACATATGGGTGATGGCTTTGCTGTTGTTAATAACCTACTCCATTAATGGAATGACCCAGCCAAGGTCCTATCATTTTATGTGACTAATGCCAGAAGTTCTTGTATGTTTCAAGGATAAGTGCTTTCTCCTAGGCTATTGTATTTGGAACTTTAACTAAAGGGCCCAAATCCAGTATCCTGACTCTATTCTTTCAGTGTTATTTGTGAAGTTTCCCACAGAGCCTCTCATGTTCTGAAATGCCTGCTAGACTACTTAATCATATCTTCTTCTATTATTCTTCTCTTCCTAAGAAGAGAAGAATAATTCTAGCCTAAGTGGAGGATGTTCAAAGGTGTTATTCAGTCAGCTGGGTTTCTTGTAGGTGTAGGGCATTGGCAATGATGCTGATATTCTTGTTTCAGACAAATACTTTAAAGCCACTGTTCATTTATTTTTCTTGTCTGTAAAAAATGCCTTTGGAGGAAAAGCAAGACCAGGAGATGCTACAAGATGATTCCTAGATTGTTACCTGAATTTGTTTGCTGTTGCTGTGACAAAATAACTGAAAACAAAAAACAAAAAACAAAAAAAAAAACAAAGGAAGAAAGGTTTGTCATGACTCATGGTTCCAGAAGCTTCAGTCCATGGTCAGTTGGACTGTTGTTTCCGGGCCTGTGGTGGGGAGAGCCAGTGAGGAAAAAATTATACCCCATTCAAAGGCCCTTGCTCCATGATCTAATTCCTCCAAACAGGTGCTCCCTCTGAAAACTCATTCAGCTGTGAGCTCATGAATATATTAGTGATGTTAGTGCTCTCATGACCCAGTCATCTCTCTAAGGTTCATCTCTGAACACGTCCACTGGGTATCAGGCCTTCAACACATGGTCCTTGCAGGTATTCCAGAACCAAACCATAACAGTGCTCTTCCCCAGTTGAGACACTCACTCTTCCATTTGCAAGCTCTCTCCCATGGATTGCTAAGAGAAGGATCTGCTTCTCTGGATATCCATATGGGCTTAGATAAATGAGATGCTGCTGTGAACATGGTTTGGGCTCCTGAATTGATTGTCCACTCTTTAGGGGCTGCTTAAAATGAGTAGGTATTAAGGATTTTGCAGACGTATTATTCTGGGCTTAGAGCATATAATAGTTGAAGAGAGAAGCCCAGAGAGAGGAACCAGCTACTCAGAAATGTAGATGACCAGGGATCCCAACACCAGGAGGATTGGGAAGTTAAAGGATCCAGTGACGGAAAAAGTTGAAAATTTATGTAAATATGGAGAATCAAAGACGGCTTTGAGAAAAAGATTAACATAATTACAATTCTAAGAGTGTAAGATTTTTGGCGAGATCATTAATTTGGATTCACTGGCGGCAATAAGTAAAGAAGCTAGAAGGAAGTGTGCTGAATAAATGTGCCCGGATTGATTGGAATATATGTATCTGCATTGTTTCTGTAGCATACATTCTCTCTTTCCTTCCTGTAGGGTGCACTTTGTGTGGCAGACACTGAGCTCTGAAAGACCTAAAATGTGCTGGGCACCAAGATGTGAGCATCTGCCTATTTCCTCCTGAAAGAGCCAGAAGACTCTTTTGCCATTGTAATGATTCCAAACATTTGAAGAAAGCAGCTTATAAATACAAAAGGATGTGCAAAAGGCCAGCAGAAAACTGGGGAGTTGGAGGTAATCATACAGAAAAATGCTAATCCCCAGTAACAGCAGCAGCAGTGATGTAGAAAAGGATTGTCTTCTGGATTTCTGAGCTGGCTCTGTCCTAGGAATATATTGGACTAGGGTTTGATTTAAAATATTCTATCCTGGTCTTAGACCATCACAGGTAATAAGACACCTTGATTTTTGGATGCCATCTGATAAGATTTAGGAAGAATCTGAGAAAGGTATTGCTATCCAATTGTCCTTCTCCAGTGGATCAATAGAATGTCAGAACAAAAACAAAGTAAAGATGATCAAGACCAGTGATCCTCAGCAGGGGTCTTGGGTATTTGAGACAGGTTAGTTTCTCCCAGTAATTCTGACAAGCAAAAATACCCCAGCCTTCATGTTCCATAGGTCCCTGGGACAGCAGTGCACCTGATTAAAACCCACACAATTCCAGTACATTCTTTTGTTTTATGGTTTAGGGAATAGAAGCCCAAAGAGATTAGGTAATTTGCCCAAGATGATGCAGTACAATGGTGGTAGAGCCAAAGCTAGAAGTAATCTATGGCTCCTCCCACAACATGGTCCGTACCCCGATCACACGTGTCACTTCATTGACAGGGTCAGTCCTTCGGGGTTAAGTTCTGCATTTCCATCAATCTCCACAAGTGTCAAATAGTACAACGAAATACGGCATATTACAGAACCACTGAATTTTCTTAGAAACTTAAATATATCAGGACAAAGATGTGATGAAAGGAAAGGAGGTACCAGAGAGAAAAGAAAAGATTAATTGGGCACAAAGGGCTCTGTTCTGGCAGCAGGACTGAGAATGGAAGACCTGGAACGGTACCGGGGCAGGTGGTTGTGTTCAGATACAAGCCGTCTTTGTAAGTGATGTGATCACAGCTAGATGGACACGGGGCTATAAAGCACTGGCTAGCAGGTAGGGCTTGTGAAGGCAGCCTCTTGACTTCGGTTTGTAGTCACAGTTCATAGAATTTATATCATGAATTCATCTGTGGGGCTAGTTCTCTTTTAGTACACTGTTCAGTCTAAATTTATTTCTGAAGTCACCTCACATTAGGTCCAACCAGACTCTTTAATAAATTTCTTCTTGCCCTAGGCCTGGACAGTTTGGAACAGGTACTCAGAAGAGCATAGATTTGGCACTTAGCCAGAGCTGTGGCGGAGTGTTGGTCCTGCCACTTCCCAAGGTGTTATAACTTTGAGCACATCTTAACTTCCCTGAGCCCCCTCCCCTTTCTCTATGAAATGAGGTGGCCATGATGTTTAAGAGATGGAGTATCTAATGTAGCTGGTATCTGTCTGCTACCCAATGTTGGCATCTACTTCTCCCTGCGTCATTATAAACGATCTTCCTGAATAAAATTCTTTTTGCATTCCAATATGCCTATGGCTTTTCCAGTCTTCTCCTCAGCCAATTTCCCTGTTGTTCTTTAAGTATGTGTGAAGAGTCATTTTGTTTCATGTTACAGAATCTTCAGTAGTTTACATACATATTCAAGTACATTCCAAGGAGCTCAGTTTGTCACCGAGATGACTGGTTTCCCCACTGCAACTAATTCTACAAGATACATTTGTTCACGGTGTTCAGAGACCACTAAAGCTCCTTAACGCCCTGCAATCGCATGTAATAACCATTCAGTTATACCTTCCCAAATTTATACGATACTGCAACTGAATTACTCAGCTTGTTCAGGTTGAATTCCTTATGAGGCTCCACTGTGCATAAAACAGAGCCCAAGTCCTCCCTTTACGCCTCTTCATCCTCTCAGAAGTCATACTCCATTACGGTGTGGCCCAGAGGGATCCACTTTTTTAGAGAAAGGGAGCTCTCTTGAAAGTTTTCCTTAAGGGCCTGGATTTTAGATGTGCCCCTCTGCTTGTGAGCTGGGCTGCTGATGAGCGTCTGTGTTGTGGCAGAGTGATTATGCATGTTGTGAATAAACACGCTTGTGTACGCATGTGTGCTGTCACAGCAATGAGTAGCATCCAATAAATACTGGGTTAAGAGCATGCCAGCGTCTTCCTAACAGCTGGCACAGCTGAAAACCTCGCCTGCCTTATTAACACTCCACTTATCTGGAATCTGCTCACTGAGCAGAAACAACTTCATAAATTTTTCCAACTTCCATTTCGTCTCGCTATTGCTCATTACCGTTGACCTCATCTTCCTATGCTAGGGACGACGGGCCTCCCACGGTCCTGCACGCTACATGCCCCTTGCCTCTGCCCATCCATATCAGAGGCACAGTCCAGGTTAAAGCTTGCTGCTGCTACCAGGACTGAGAAAAAATCATGGTAATGTTACCCCCTTTGTTCTGGGGAAAGTGACATTTCCAAAGTCCTTTCTTCCTTTTGTCTGTTTATAACCTCTTCTTTCCAAGGCAGATGAAACGGAGGGGTCTGAGGCTTCTTCCAAGTGGGAGGGCAAGTAACGGGCAGGCAGCAATTTGGTTGTCCAAGAAAATATTCTAATCCTCTAGCAGTGTCTTTCAGAGATTAGTCAATTGTGCTCCCAACGTATGTCAGTTTCTCACTTAATCATTCTAATCTAGTTCCCCAGCCTTTTAACCTTTCTCTCCTTTGCCCTGGTTCTTCTATTCCATGCTGCGCTTTCAGCTGTTTCATTAGCCACAGTTCACAATGCATAGCATCCAGTTAAATATATTTTCAGGCCAGGTGTCTTTCCTTATTGGTCTTTGTCATAGAGGGAAATTGCTCCCTTCTTTCTCCTGTACCTACTTGCCCCTCCCTACCAGTAACATTATCCTCTGGACCCTTGATTGAAAATAGTGGTCTTTCTGCCATCTCAGTTCCCTCTTGAACTGCCCCCAGCCAGGATCCTGGATCTTTGAACCCCTGTGGACAGTGAGGCTGTTCCTGAATGCAGAAGCACTTCCCAGCAGCAGCTTCATTAAAAATCACATCACGGACTTGGTTTTATTTTTTTCCCCCTCCTTGACTTGATGAAAACAAAACAAGAAGAGGTGGGGAGAGAAGAGGGAGGAGAGGTAGAAGTGAATTGCTTAATGGAGACACTCAGTCTGAATATTTAATATGCTGATTTTTATTGAATAAAAGGTGAAAAAGTGGTTCTTGTTTGTTGCTTGCCTGTCAAACCATGGCAAATAAGCATTCTTTTCCCTGACTGAAGCTTTTTATTACTGTATGGATTCTAGAGTGTAATTATGTCCTATATCTGAGCTGCATTATACACACAATTACAATTCCCCACCTGAACTATTTATTTATCACCAGGGGAGATATTCGTTCAGTTTCCTGGGAGAATATTTTTGGCAATGCCTCTCGCTGTCCTGCCCTTCATCAAGACGGACTGTCCAGGAGGACCCCTTGATCTCAGTCCCTAGCTTCTCTGTTGACAGTTGGCGTGAACTTTCAAGCCACATTTATTTAGGTTGCTGGAGAAAGATGCTGGGCCAGAGAAATTATAGGGCTATAAATGTTTAAGAATGTTTGCACTGTTTTCAGAGCTTTCATGGAAAGGATTTTTTATTCTAGCTATTATCATCTTATGATAGCTGATTTGCAATCAGTTTAGAAAATAGCTTTCTCTATGTATAGTCTGCCTGCCTCACAGTTCATAAAAAGGAATCCACAACTGTCCAGAATTCATGTGAATGAATAGTTGTTGAGGGCCATGCCGTTGGAGGGACACTGTGTTGGACATTCGGGCACACAGGTGAGGAAGAATCCAAGGACTTCCAAAGATCTTACCTTGAAGTGCTGATAGTTTGTCAAAAGAAACAGATCTACCTAATTATGAGAAAGGTAGATGTACTGTAATATTGATTCACTCATCATTTAAATTTTTGCTGTTTTTAGGCTATGTCTGAACGCTGGGCAGGGGATTTACATATTCATAATGGAGAAAAGAGATACCATCTTTATCCTTCAGATATGATCAGAAAGGCGAAGGAGGATCAGGCAGATAGTAAAGTAAGCAAATAAGTAATTAAGATAATTTTAGAGGTCGATGGTGATTGTAAAAATATAAAACTGAATCTGTGATGGAGAATTTGTGAGGATGAGAAGGAGACAGGGTGACGAGCAAAGTGTCTCTGAGCTGGTCAGAGGAGCAGAGCCTGAAGTGAGGGTATCAAGTTGCTCATGAGGTGAACCCAGGGATTTCCTGGGCAAGAGCTTTCTGGCTAGAGGGAATAGGGAGTGTGTGAGTTCTGAGGCAGGAGTGTGTGGGAGATGAGGATGGGAGACGGGTGGGGTTGGCTCATGTGTCCCCTGGAAGGTGTGGGAAGATTCTAACTTCAGTGTGAAGTCACTGGGTATCATCTGATGGGACAGCGATGAGAACAGCTATTCCTCTTTGCTGTAAATACAGGCGCAGTTACAGACGAGGCCAAACAGGATAAGAAAGTGAATAAAAGATGCCCGGGAGCCCTCACTTCTGCTGCAAGCCTAGGCCCATCCCTGTTTGTCCTCACGTGTTTTCTTTATCATCTGGTACCAATTTAGGCCCTGCCCATTTTCAAGGGTGGCTTTTTAATCTTCCATTTATTTTCTGAATCTCAAGTTTAGTTCTAACACATTTCTTTTGTATTATACAAAGGACTCATACTGAGAAAGGTGGCACCTTCCTTTCACAGGGGCTGGCCAGCCAAGACATGGCGAGCTCTGTCTCCTTCCTTTCATCAGACTTGCAATTAGAGACACAATATCCCAGATTTTGGCTGTAGTGTGCCCAATTGTATTGTTTTCTGGTGTTTTATGCTTTAGTCCTTTTCTATGTCTGTATTAGCATATGATAGAAAGCTAGAAAAAGCAATGATTCCTTTTAAATGTTAAGTTTTAATTTTAGCTGCACTGAGGGATAATATTAGCTGTGCAACTTTTGAATTTTACTTTTTTCTATGCTATATTGGTCCAAGTTGTCCCACAGGAAATTTTGGTTTACCTCCCTAGTTTGCCTTACCTAATATATGTAGTTAGCTATTAGGTAATTAAGAAATTTTAGAGATCTCCAAGTAAAGGCAATTCTGTAGGGGCTAGAGATCAAAAGAACCATCATCAGAAATGATATTTTTCTTTCTTCTCTCTTCTCTAAACAACTTTTATACAGGACTTATTCCTTCTCTAGGTGTCAGGACTCAAACAATTAAAGCTGCATCTAATAATTTTCTAATTCTTTTATATCTTTTTATTTTTATAAAAATGTGTCCAGATGGCTCTAGGATATTTCTTTTCATCACTGTGGTCAAAATGCTGAATGTTTAATTGTGAAGAATTTGTTACTGCAATCTTTTTACTTCTAGACATCTAATCTTTTTTTACTTTCAGCCTTTGAAATACTCCTTTCTTCCCAGTTTTTATCTCTCAGATGGATAATAACCTTTTAGAAATATAATTTCTTTGTAAGAATTCAACCCTTTTGATTAGGAGTTATATTTTTTCATTTGATATTTTTCTCCAACATTTGCTTTCATTAAGATGACACACATTTGTGCATGGATTCTCATTTCTCTTAAATTTCCATTTTTAGTGTGGTTTTTTAACCAAAGTAAACCATGAAGTCCAAAGACAAATGATCTATGAATCCTCGGTGCTCTAAATATCTTTTCTGTTACAGATTATGTCTTTAGTCAAATTTCCATCCAAATAATAGGCAAAGTTGGGTATAATTAGCCACAGGAGTGTGCCTACTATGCAGGCCATGACATTAATGAGGATCTTGGCAGTGTTGTAGGGACAAGCAGGGCTCTTTGCTGACATCCCTTAGCACCTTCATTCCAAAGGTTGAATTTTTAAATTTATTTTTCTAAGCAAAGGAAATTCCCTTGCTCAAAAATCCTAAACCATAAAGAAGGAATTTAAAGCCATGTGAAGATATCTAGATCAGTAGCAAAGCAGACTACATCTGTGGGTAGGTAAAGGTAAGCACAAAGGAGGTATAGGACAGGTTAACGCGTGATGTTCGAATGAATTAAGTAAAGATACATTCTGTGGTTACAGTGGGGTGTGATTCCCAAAGGAAAGGGTTTTATCTAAGACCTGAAGGAAAAAATAAGTCTTGGTCATGCAGACACAGAGTAGAACTTTCTAGGCAGAGAGATCTGCAGGAGAAGCTATGGTGCATCTTAGCACCGGTGTGAGTAAAGCATGGTCCAGTGACGGAAGATGATAAGGAAAGCACTGGTTTTGTAACATACATGAGACCATCCTCATGTGATGAAATGTAGACCTTACTGCTTCTTCCCCAGTGATCATTCTGCCTAGAATGCTGATTTTTCTCACTATTCTGGAGTAAAAACTATTTTCTTGACAAAGCTGTGGCCAGATTAGAATGATCGAACATATATGTGGTCAGAGGCTGGTATGAGTGTGGTAGAGAAAGTTGCAAAATATCTCTTTCTCCTATTCCAAGATTTTACCTTCTTCTCCTGAGCTGGAAGTGTGATGAGATATCATGCCCATGAATATCTTAGCTCACAGTACAAGGAGATTTTACAGATGTCATTCAGGTTACTTTCAGTTAACTTTGAGTTTATTAAAAGCGAAATTCTTTTGAGTGGGCCCAGTAAAATCTCCTGAATTACATATAAGCAGAAACGATTGTCAACTGGTCATATAAGGAGAATTTAAAGAGATTTCAAGTGTAAGAAAGAGTCAACAATGTCCTAAAGGTGGAGGTTCCTAGGTATCAATGCATAGAGAGAAGTCTCTAGAAGCTGAGGACAGACTGTGTCTAATGTCCAGCAAAGAAGTGGGATCCTTCATTTTATAATTTCAAGGAACTGAATTCTGCAAACAATCTGAATCAGTGGATTCTTCTTGAATTTCCCTAATAGCCCAGTATGACTGACATCTTGGATTTAGCTTGGGAGAACCTAAGCAGAGAATCCAATTGAACCTGCCCATATTCTGATGTGCAGAACTGTAGAATAATGAGTGGGTATAAGCTAGTGGTAATAATGAGTGAGTATAAGCTTGTGGTAATTAAATGTGGCAATTTAAGGTGATAGAAAACTAGTACAACTGAATATTAAAGTTTTGGACTTTTGGCATTGTATGGACCTGAGGTGAAGTCCTAAATTTTCTACTTACCACTTATAGGACTGTAGGAAAGTTACTTCTTGAAAGCTCAGATTTCTCATCCACAAGGAGGAGCAGAAATAAAAATAGCACTTGTCTTATAGAAGGAGTAGGAAGATCAATTTCAGATATGTATGGAAAGTACTTACCTTAGAGTAAGTGTGAAGTAAATGATAGGTATTTCCATTATTGCTTCTGATACTGTCATTTCTGTTGTGAAAAACACCTAGCAAGTGTGCAACACATAGTAGGTGCTCGATCACTGCCAGTACTTCTCAGTGTTCCTTTGTCTGAGTTCTTTAGCAGCCCCCAGTTCCACTAACTGCATTCTTCCCGTCTATCTCCTACACTTTGTGAATATTGATTTTGAGACTGGAAGGGAAACATTTATCACTCTTAATTGCAATAAAATCATTACAATGGTGTTAAACATTCAAATAGAAATTAAGTTCCACTGCATAATGCAAAGACAACTATTAATCTGTGCCTGTAGCCAAACCAGGAAAAGTGATATGGATAAAATGAATGTGATGTATTAATAACATCGTGATGCTAGGGAAGAAACTTCGATCTGAGCAAAATAGTCATACTTCACAGGCAAAGCTTTCCGTTTCAAAATGGAGACTCACCAGATAAATTCCTGCAGCAAAATGGCAAAGTAGAAAGAAAACTTACCAAAAAAAAATAAAAATAAATAAAGGAGGGCATTTAATTCCCAAGTAATTATCAACACTGCCTGTGGAAGATAATTCACAACACTAAGATAAAGTCACAACACTAATCTATAAAGATTCATGTTCATTCTCATACAAATTAGCATGAAAACTGATAGGTCGATTTCTTCCCTGCTTTTCTGTTCCTGACCAAATATGATCTCAGCCTGGAGACTGGCAGCCGAGACTCTTAGTCAGGGTCGCAGGAAGGTTTTGTAGGGTGTGAATCTGAGATAATTTTTAGAGACTTCTTTCAAGAGATGAAATTCAAAGCTTAGGTAAAATAATGAAGACTTATCCAAAGTGAGAAAGGAAATAACACCAATTATAGTTTTTAAAAGGATGATAAATATCAAAATCATCACAAAACCTGGAAAAATAGATCTTCCTCATCATCATTAATTTACTGCTTGCTACACCTGTATAATATTCTTTCCCTACATATTTGATTATATGCTCTTGCAGCATCTCTTTGTACCATTTTGGTAAGATGATTTCCTACAGAGAAAATCCAGTTTTCCTCCAGCTTGGTATCACAAACTTCTGTTTATCATTGTTTAAAAAATGATTATCTCATTCTAGACTTTGTTTTGGGAAGGTTGCATCCATGACTGCTTCCACAGGGTCTCACTGGGGAGGTGCTTCCTGTCATAGGGCAAACCTTGGAGAATCCTGTTCTTTGGCTTGGCATAGCTTTCAGGACTGCAGCTGCAGTGGCTTGTCTTCCTCCCTAGGAACTCGATGTCCTATCCTTCTACCAATACTTCTTTTCTAGGTTTTGAAGAGCATTATCCGCTTTACATCCTTCTTCTTAAAGTCAGAGATGGCATTGTCCACTTGCTTGTTAAAGCAGTTCTTAGACTGGTTTGGCTGAGAGCTGGGTGGATGTGGAGGTCCACTGAAGTGACACTCTAGAAGACCCAGGGACGGTCTTCAGGCTAAGGCAGAACTTCAAGCCTTTATGTTCTGCCAAGGCTATTGCTTTGTGCTTCTGTCCCTGGAGCTGGACTTACCAACTTTAGCAGTGGTCATTCAAGGGAAGGGTCCTGAGGCTTAAACTTTATTAGCTCGATGGTATCTATCTCTCCTCTCAATCTGTCCTCAATCTACCTTTCCAGTTTCCCAAATTTGTGAACAGCTGTTCTACAAAGGTACCTTTATCTTTCCTACCTGTGGCCCTCAGCCATCCCAGTACCTCTGTGTAGAGTGTCTTTCCCCAGCATTTACCGACTGAGATCCTTTAAGCACTAGCTCAAATGCTGCTTCCCTAGGGGACCATTTTTGATTCCTTTTACCAGATGAGGAATATATCTGAACCCTATGAATATATATCAGCATTTGTGCATCTCTTTGCTCACCACAGTGCTCACAATATGCTAATTAAATGTTTTCTTAACTCAAATCTCATTTGTTAAATGAAGAAATGTGGAGTGCCTATGTCAGAGAACACAGAAGGTTGAGACTAAGTTTTTGTATCTCATTGATTCTAAGATACGCATATATGGGCAATTAAACACCTCTGAAAATTTTTACAGTTAACACATTATAACTACATCTGTTTTGATTTTTTCTTTCCCAGCAGTACGTACAACAATGGTATGTTTTCTAATAAATGATGTGTACCATTGAGTGAAATGTGACTGATATCTTCATATGGATAAATCTTCCACTGTTCATTCAAAGAAATAAGGGATTATCATAATTTTTAATGTTTCAGACTGATTTTTTAACTCATTAATTCAAGTCAATTGATAAAGTCCTACTCTGGATTCATAGAATTGGAGATGTGGAGAAGGAGGAAATAGGTTCCACTGTCATCCATCCTAGAGTAGAGTGAGGAGAAATTCTGCTGTCTGTCCACAAGTCTCCTGTTCTCCTTCCCACTTCTGGGAATTCTTCCTTCTGCTCAGGCCTTGGCTTCTTCTGTCTTCTCTCATTGTTCTCCTTGTGATGATTCTGGGAAGTTCCGTGTTCTCTTAGAGTGGGTTCCTGCTCCCTGGGCACATTTGATTTGTCCAGACTGTATTTGCCCCAAGTATATTCTTTCCAGAGGAATTGATTTTGACAATCAGAAAGCACCGTGCCAGTTAGTATTTTGAGTCTCTATCTTGTAAGGTATAAAATTTTTGAAGCTTTGGTCTTCACATTCTGCCATGGAAACAGAAGTAGAGGAAGCCTCTTGGTGGGTAGAAGGAAAAGAGAAGCAAATGTGTCAGGATGGAAGAAACCATGCACAATGGCATTGGGTCCTGATGCATTTCTACCTGAGGGCTTTGCAGATGTAGAAGAAAGGATGATCTCTTTCCTGCATAATGTAAGGGGCATGGCCAGTGCCCCTGTAACAAAGACAGGTTAACAAGAGCAAAACATCACAAATTCATTTGAGCACAGTTTTATGTGACACAAAATCTTTCAGACTGAAGACCAAAGGACTCAGGGCTCTTTTATGCATAGTTTTGATGTAGCATGACCTCCATGTAGAAATAGGATTGGACAAAAATAATATAAGCTAATGGAAGTAGACTATGTTAGGAAATACAGCAAGTATTGTCTGCTCAGGTTCTTCTTGGCAGCATTCCCATCTCCTGGGTATGGGGCAAGACCCTCTTTTGAAATGAGAATCTACAGATGCCAGTTAGACAATCAGACAAGGTAGATCAGAGAATTTCTTTATGGCCAGCTCCAAGGCAGGGGAAGATTAGAATAATGTTTTGAGTTTTATAGTTTGCTTTGGGAAAAATGTATTCTATTTTCCATGACCTGCCCTGGGGAAGAGACATTATAATTTCTATGGCTTGCTGGGAAAGGAGAACCAGAGACAGGAGCATGAGAAAAGGTCAGAGAGAAATGAGCTTCTGAGGCTTCTTGTGAGCCCTTCACTTTCATTATTCCTGAGCTTCAAGCATTTAAGATAACTGCAACCTAGGGTAAAGCCTCCCTTGGCTTAAGTTCCTTGCAATTGCAATCAATGGACACCACATAGGCTCAAGTGATGTACATGGCCCTCCAAGAATGTGAACTTTACTATTACTTGTTCTCCATGCTAGTTTAAACAGAAAGTCTATTCTATCTCCTGTAGCCTCAATAATGACTGTTTTATTTTCTAAGCCTTCTTTCTACAGAATAGGTATCTCAGGTTTATCCAATTAAGTCTATTTCCTTTGTTCATTTTTAAGTGAAAAGAAATCATTAAAACAATAAGAAAATTACAGTAGCACGCTGGCATATGTAACTCTGAAATTGCATGGATTTTGTGCTGGGCTGTGTGCTACACGTTTTTTTTTTTGTTTGTTTGTTTTTCTCCGGTACCAGGAACCGAACTCACGACCTTGCACTTGCCAGGCAGGCGCTTTGCCGCTGAGCTAAATCCCCAGCCCCTCGTTTTTTGTATGTTGGTTTACAGAATCTTCACAACCACCTTGTGAGATGAAAGACTGTCTCTTCCCCAAATGTGCTGATAAGGAAACTGAGGTTTAGGAAGATTAATTTATCCAAAGCCACCCAGCTAGTCAGTAGCACAGCTTGCTTTTTAAACTTCAGAAATAATCATGTTATAATTAAGGGATATAACAATGCTCAGGCCTGCTTTGGTGAAAGAAGACAATCTTAGGAGAGCTCAGTAGTTTTTCTTTGAAATTCTGTGACACGAAACTGAAAAATGCTCTCAGCAAAATGGCACGTTAAAAAATAAAGTTACCTCTCAGAATCACCCATTTCTGTGGAAAAAATATCCTCGAGATGAGATAGAATCTGCCAGCCCTAGAATAGACCCATCTGTTATCCTGGGTCCCCTGGACAAGATTTTCATGGAAGACGTCCTCCTCATCCCTGTGAGACACTGCTGAGCAGAATTTTTAGATTTGTTAATCACCCTCAAGATGCTAAGTGTTGAGAAAACCAGCTATAAAGAGGCAGCTACCCAGTTAAGAACATGAACACACATATGTTTTATCAAAAAAAAAAAAAAAAGAAATAAAAAGAAAGAATAAGAAAAAAATCCTTCTGGTTCTCCTTTCTACTAAGAGGAACACAATGAAGAAGGCAAGTGTAGGGAGGGTAACACAGGAAAAAGAGTGTGTAATAACAGGGAGTTATTTTTAGGTTGGCAATTTTTCATATCTCCCTTTGAGTCACTCTGGACTCTAACAACAGCCATTGTTTTGGGGTGCTCATGTTGTAGATTAGGTCCCCAGAAACAAACTTGAGATAAAAGTTCATGTCAAATATTTTATTAAGTCAACAATTCCAGGACCAGATGAAATGGGAACAGGGGGATAGAACAGGGAGCTTTGGTTCACAGTCTATATCCAGAGTTTGTCTTATAGTCAAATGAGTTGGGCAATTATATTCATACCACTTAGTCATTGGCCACATCCACCATCATGAAGATTTAAATCTCAAGACCCTTTCTGCTTAGGCTGAAGCACTCCAGTAACTGGTCCTTTCTCTGAGAGAGACTGTGGGTGCCAGCCATTGGGGCTGAAGTGCACAGAAGCTGGGGATGCTGCCGTGAACAAGAGGTATCTGGGGGCACATGGGTAGAGTAAACACCATGCTCATAGAAGCTTATCATGTATCATACACTGTGCATACTCCTTAGTTAATCCATGCTACAGTTTAGTGAGACTGGTGTGATTGTCTCCATTTCATAGGGGAAACATTTCTTGAGAGATTAAGTAATGTTGTCTAAAGTTCCATCACCATTAAATACAGATTTGTGTACTTGTGGTATTTTGTGTTGGTTTGGGGGTATTTTGCAAGGGAAAACAACAATATAATACAGGACACATATTTTATAAGATTATTTATAGTAGTCACTCAATGAATGATATATAAGGGAGTGCAGGAAGTCTGTCCACACACTAAGACCAAGGAATCTAGCTGAAAGCGTGGAACCCACAGCAGTGTCTTGCATGAGTCCATTTGAAGGCCTAGAGTTCATAACAATGCCTCCCATGAGTCCACCTGGAGGCCCAGAGCCCATAACAATATCTCATGCAGGCCTCTTTCATGGATCTGCACTGAGAAGGCCCAAATGTCAGTGGTGGAATCTAGAAAATCTGTGCCAGTGGGATGAAGGATCTGTGCTAGCAGGCTGAGGGGTTTATACTGGAACAAGGAAGTGAAGTTCAAAGTAAGGACCAGAGCTCCTCTGAAAAGTACCACTGCCATCCTTAGCAACATTGAGGTCCTGAGCTCCCCGTGAAGATAACTGAGTTCCCTTCAGGAAAGCCAACACAGCAACTTTTTCAGGAGACTGAGCTGTGCACCTTCTTCCTCTCTGGAGCCAGGAAGTGATGCTCAGAGTGAGGACCAGAGCCTCCCACAAAGTGAACCAAAGCCATTCTCAATGATAACAAGGTCCCGAGCTCCTTGGAGGATGAAAACAGCTAAGTTCATCAAGAAAGCCAACAATGACAAGCTCCTCTAAAAGAATGAAGAGCTCCTTACAGCTTCTACCAGCTCCCAACAGCCTTTCTCAGCTCCCCACAGCCTAAGTTCTTCTCCAGTTCTGCCTCTTATGCTGCTTGCAGCAATCCTCAGGTGGGCCTCCTACACCCAGCACTATACTTCCTCAGCTCAGCTGGGGGTTATAAATTGATCACCAGTTGTCAATCCACTACAGTATTTGACCTTGGGTTTTCCTGATGCCAAAACCCATGTCCTTTCTTTTGTAGTTCACCTTACTTCTCTGTAGGTAGCTTCTGCTAACCCTTAATGCAAGCCCTCAGCCAAGTTTCTACTCAACCATAAATATCTCTTGAGCACCTATGGTGCACCCCATGTTCCGTTTGACATCATAGATGTAAAGATGAACAAGATTTAGTGCTGCCCCTGAGAGGCTGTTCTCTTGAAGGACATAGAACTAAATAGTGTAATGTGAAAAATGCTGCAGTAAATTCATGAATTTAGTATTTCAAGGTCACAGAAGAAGGAATAACTAATATTGCCAAGGAGCAGATATAAGGGAGAAAGAAGGCTTTAAGGAGAAGTTGTTATGTGAGTCAATATTTTATAAGTTAGAAGGATCCAAGTCAAATGGTCATTCTTAGAACTTTCCAGGAACCAACTTCTAATAGAGATACAGAAAGGTAGCTACAATTTGGGTATTATGCCACTTTTACACATGTTCCGAACTACCTGACTCCAAACTTTCTTAAACTTACATTTAAAAAAAAATTTTCTTTTAATGTTAAAGAGAGTAGTAAATTAGAAACAAACAAACAAAAATAGAACAGTAACAGCATACCGGTATCATGAACATAAACAAATCAAAGTAAGAACATTCTAAGTGATACAGGGTCTAAAGACAAAATAAGATGAATCAACAGTGATTGTTACATTACATACCACTATCCTCAACTACATTGCTCAGATTACCAGATGTAAGAATGAGAGATTGCTCAAACCATTAAAGAGAATAAGAAAATAATTCTTTGATAAAACATTAGAGATAATACCGAGTTTCACTAGACAAGATGGTAGGAGTTCACCACTCTAATTCCCCTGCATATTGTTACCTTCAAATCGTTAAACTTACATCTTTATCAGCACTCAGCAAGTAGTTTTTAAACTTTCTGTTGTCATAGGCTTGCCTATATATTCACACTCATGATGGTGACCTTTCTGATAGGGACTTCTAGGAGTGCTGAAGGCAAAGTCTAAAACAAATGAACAGGGGATTAAGCAGATTAGGCCTAAGATCAGGGTCAAGGTCAAGGCAAGGATGTTGCAGAAAGTGAAGGTTAAGTGGAACTGGTACACAGCAAACGATCAGTGAAGGTGGTAGAAAGAGAAGGATATGGAGAAGAACCCTTCAGAGCCCTCTTCCTTTTTCTTGAAGACCCATATTTGCCATTAGCTTTGTGAGGATCTGTAGGCTATGCAGGAGCTTATCTCTTTCTGCAATCAATTGGTCCATCAGGCAGCTCTCTGGCCAATCCTTCTTTAATCAACACCTACTAAAGGGAAAGAGGATCTGTTATCACAGCTTAAAATTCATCAAACTTATACAGTGTTTAGGACTACAGGGTTTTGAGAATGGGGAGCAGGTCTCAGCTTGCTTGAATTTCTATAAGTCCTTATAATAAATTCAGTGATGGAGAAGGAAGGACTCTGTTGGGTAGTAGACAAGGTGAAGAAAAATAGAACTACAGGATGACAGGGACATTAAGAGAAGTTTTGTTTCTTTCACTGGGCTCCAGGAGGTATCATGCCAAAATGACATGATAAATGTTGCTTTTTTTTTTTTTTTGATAAATGTTGCTTTTTAAGAATTTTTTTTTTTTTTTTTGATAAATGTTGCTTTTTAAGAATTTTAACTTGAGGCCTTTAACTGGAAATCCATGTCTGAGGGTGGCTGCTTCCTCTCAGTGGTAGGCAAACAGATCCACTGCACACTTTCTTTGGCAGTGAGAGGATCGGGCACATGAGTGTGAGCATGGTTAGATTTATAACTGCTTAAGTGGCATGCATTTCACTATCTTTACCAAGCCAGTTAAGGCTTGCATCATGGAAAAATGATGAATAAATTACTGACTGATGCTTCAGCCATTAAATCCATTCTTTCTATTCTAAAATTAAGTGTGAGGGTTAAAGGTGCCTTTGACTTTATTAAAGACCTTGTTGCAGAGTACTGTTTGAAGATCTAGCTTTTTGGTGGGAAGTGGTAAATATGTAAAATTCACACATGCAGATTTCTAACTAACCTCATTCAAATGCTTACTTAAATATGATATTAGCTTTTGGGGGAAAAATACAAGAAAATAAAACTCAATCTGATTTTTGTTCTTTCCCATTAAGGACTTTAGGCTTAAATACCATATATACCCAGATAGAGTTAAAATTTAAGACATCCTTATAAAACGTAAAGTGCTGACCATAGACTGGCTATAACTATTCTATCCAGATTGCCATTTATATTAATCTCTGGAGGATTTTTAAAATTTATTCCAGCATCACTTTGGAATTATAGAGCCAAACTTCTATGATTCACGATGGTATATAGAGTTGTCATGAGCATATTGTGATAGATCATCTGAGTCAGCCTCAGAGTTGTGAACTCCCACCGTGTTGAGTGCAAGTGTGGCCATATGACTAGTCTGGGCCTTCACAGTGAGTCATTTATGTCACTTTCAGGCAGAAGCTGGCAGGTAGCTTGCCATGTTTGTTTGTTTCCTTGTCTTTAACCTCTGCCATGAATCCCAGCAGTGTTCCAGATGGGAATTGTTCTGATAGCCTGAGATTGGTGGCAACAATATGGTCAATCTATGATAGACAGACAGTGTGAACAAGAAGTAAATAAGTCTTGTGGGACTTTGAGATAATTTATTATCACAGAATAATGGCCTACTTTGGCTGACGCAGACATAAAGCAAAGTACAAATACATGTACCACATCATATAGCAGTCTGAATTTTCCAAAGCTTCCACCCAAAGAAAATAAAAACCTCTTAATCCATTAAGAAAATTGTTTCTACTGTGAAATATATATATATCTTGATTTATTGATCCACTTCTTTATATCCTCTGTCCTTTTTGCTTTGTGGTGGTCTAAATACTTGAGTGGTCCCTCATGAGCCTTGATATTAATTTCATAGGACATTAGTATAACATTTATATTAGCATAACATTAGCATAACTCCAAGTTAGTATTTTAAACAGGGTCCTTTCTTATAGCCTCAGTTTAACTCTGGTTTTATTTTTATAGAATTTTCTACATTGGTTTTTGTTTTGTTTTCTTGTTTCCAAAGAAACTATAAACTGGACAGTCTCAACCAAATACTTATTTCTCCAGGAATATTTTTATCTTTACCTGTGTGATGTTATGTCTCCGTTATTTTCTGTATTTTGCTATACAAAAACATAGTGTTGATGCAGAAAATCAGCCTTCTTTTTTGGATTTGAAGAAAGATTTCTAGTCTACATTTGCAGGGGTCAGAAGTAAGAGGCATGTTGCTCCCTGGATAAACTCTCTCACAGTGCTGCCCTGTCCATGCTCTGACTATGTCATCTTCTTGTGTTTACTGTCTGACAGGTTGCACTTATAACATTGCACAGCAGGTCTAATAGAAATACTTCTGGAGTCATTCAGAGAAATCATAGTCCCTTAGCAAGTAGTAGAGCAGCCGCCACTTCTCAGATTTTTCTATCCTCAACTTTGGTTTTCCTTCAAAGTTTAAAGCTTTATTATGATTTTGTAAAATGGATGTCCCCATTTCTCTGAAGCATCAGCTCAGAGAAGAGTGTTTTGAAAGAGAGTCTTCAGAGTCTGGAATCCACTTCATTTACTTCATTTCACAAGCATGTGGGGGAAGGCTACAAGGAGTGCCTGAGAGAATCTTTACTACACTGACTTTTGATTAAGTGTTGAATGGTGTGGATTGAGAATATTATTATTCACTAAAAATGCACCCTATGAAACATCAAAAGCAGGTAGAAGCTTCAGGTTTTAATGCTAATTAGAGGCATCTGTTTCCCAGGTGTGAGGTATTTATCTGTGAAAAGAAGGAGACAGTGAAGCAGAGAAGTAGCAACCTATGGCACTGAGGAGCCAATAAATGATTGAGTGGATTTGGGAAGAATAAAGTAAGGGAGATAAAATAGGATGTTGTGGTGAAATGCAAGGTGCTTGGAGAACAGCTCTAGCTTGCTTCTGCATATGAGGCTGGAAATAATAGACATGTGCCCTGTGCTCTCTGATTTTTTATTCAAATTCTGTTTTCTTCTTCTCCTCCTCCTCTAACCCCTTCCTTTTTTGTCCAGGGCTGTAAAACAGTTTTTCCTTTGAAAAAATGTACTTTTCTCAGCAATTTATGAGCACCAGGAGGGCTGATGAATCTATGCATTTATCTGTGCATTACTAAGTCTATCTCTTCATTATTCATATTTACCACTTACAAGGAACCTTGGAGACAGAAAGTGCAAATCTCATGCTCTTTCTTCCCCAACCTGAAACAGACAAAGTGGCTTTATTTGACATACAGACAAATGGTACCTGATTTGGGAAGAGAGCTCAAACACCTGGATATTTCCGCAGGTCTTTCCTAAATGTTTTGTTCCAGTGTCGGAAAACATGGTGGTGACAGCATGTGATCTGGGATCTAGAAACATAGGTTCCAGTTCTTGTTCTGACTCTTCCTAGCTTCATGATTTTAGGACGTCCAGTTAGTCTTCCCAGTCCTTAATTTCTTTACCTGCAAAATAAAGATTTGCTAAGATTCCCCTTGAGATTTCTACCATGTCAGTGGTATTATTATAAAACTCATGATGTTAAAGCTTTTTTTGGTATTAACTATATGTCAGACACTAAAGATAAGACAAATGTAAGATATCATGTTCTCAAATAGCTCACAGTGGGAGAATTATAACAAAAGATAAATGTCCCAGATATTGTGTTACTGTGGAAGGTAGCTGATTAATGGTATCCAGATGTGATAGGGAAGATCTACCCACAAAGATGATACAGGAGCCTGATTTAGAAGGTTGAGTCTATGGTATAAAGAGGACTTCTGACAATATTATGCAGTTCAGTGGTCTTCCCTGGATGTTTCTTAGACTTCTAAGCTCTGCCATTTGCTTCCCTGTATTATAGAGTATGTATGTGCATGCGCGTCTGTATTAGGTGGAGCTGTTCATTGTCTTCCAAATTACTTCATACTGAAAGATGCTTCAATTTTCTTTTGCCTGAAGCAAACTTTACCTTATCCTTCATCTCCTGGAGCTACCACCTTTGTCTACCGGTCTCATCTTTCCTCTCCTTTCATCTCCCCTAACATCACTAATGCAAGCCTAGTGGACAGAGACAACTTTTATTGAAGGTTTGAGGACAGAGGAGGATAATTATAGCTTGAGGCGAAGGATAACTTTAGAGATACTGTCTTCAGGGAAAAGTACTTCACAGGGTATATCCTTTTTATAGGATCCTACTTCTCATCTTTCTTCCTGAGAGTCTTCCTTATAAGTCCCCAAGTTTCTAGTAGTTGGTTGAAAGAGGAACTCAACCTCTTTTCTCACTGTCACCTGGCTCTGCCTTGGTAGACTTTTCTTTTTTTTCTTTCCAAAAGAACCATTTAGAATTGATGGGTGTTTTCCTTACCTAATCAGTAGTTCCAGTAGTGTGTGTGTGTGTTGCAGCACATTTATCTCTCCAATTTATTGGTTAAAATTAAAATCTAAAGCAATATTCACCTATGCTAGATAGATTTTCTTTCTCTCCTCTTAAAATGTTGCAAAGAGGTGGTTTTTGACTACTGTAGTAGCCCCATTCCACCAATCTGGAAAAACCTAGGCAGTTGCTATCTTATTGCTTCACTGACTATGACATATATTCCCAAGTTCTTCTTATGGCCCAATATGGCACAAGAACTCCACCTGTTAGATCTGCATTCCAAGATGAAAGAATGAAAAATAAAGGGGACAATGACTAGGTAACAAAGAATTTTCTTTTACAGAAGGTTTGCAGAGACTGTCAAACTGTTGGCTAGAATTAAGCATTCATATTTCTTTAGCCAGAATCCAGCCCCTTGGCCGCATGAGCTTACAGAGTTACAAAGGTGGCTGGGGAATGAAACTGTTATTCCAGCAATGTGCACAACTAAAACATGAGTCTTCTACTGATATAAAAAGGGGAAGGAATGATATCAAGGGGCATTAAAATATTCTACTCATACTTTCTTTTCTGTGATGGAGAAGGGGAAAATGAAGGCTCTGTGTAGCTTTTAGGTTTTCTACAGTGACTATTTAATCCTATCAGAGGGATTCTTTATAAATCCTTCAAAATTTCTCCTGATTCCTCTTGAAAGTTGGGTTTCAAATGTAAGCTTCGGATATGAGGGTGATCTGGCTGTGACATGTCACCCCATTGATTGCCAGGGTTGGCTGAGCTGTTCTGGCTGGCCAGGCAGGTGTCCCCTCTCATTGCTCCATGTGCATCCCTTGAAGCTGTGTTCTTGGTCCAAGATGACCATCCTGGATAGAACAGGACTGTTTTCTTGGTCAAGGGAGTGGGAGTAACTGCGCTCTGCTGCTAGAAACTCCAAACAAGCTCTCAAATATAGGCCTAGATTTTTTTTTAAAAGCACCCACCAAATCCTTCATCAGTTGCCAGATATGATCCTTTCTGTTACCATATTTGAAATTAGAGTCTAGTTTCACAAGGAACCTGAAGCAATCAACTGTTTGTCATTTTGACAGCATAATTTTTTCTTCTGTTGTTATTTTGTTGTGTGATTCTAATAATCTGCTTGAAGTCTTTCTCTTATATTCTCTCTTTAAATTTAATTTTGTACTGTTTCCCTTCAAGCCCTTTTTAATGAGAGCATTAAATCTGACCAAGGGCTAAATTTTCAAGGGTCCAACTGAGTATAATAACAGCATCAATAAGGCTATTCTGTGAGAGCTTGTTGGATATGTTTGGTGTTTGCCTGGATATAATCATTTGTTTATTCTGTTATTCACCAAGGAGATGCATTGTTCATGTGCACATTTTGTGATTGAGCTGAGCACAGTACCTGAAAGCATCTGGAAATTAAGGGGTCAAGGCAGGCGTAGCTCCTAATCTCAGAGGATGTACTTTCCAGCATGTGATTGTTAAAAACAAAGAAAAATCAAATACGTACCTCTTTTAACAGAACCCCTAACAAAATGGAAAATAAAAGGATTCTGAGAGAAGAGTGAGGGCAAAGGTTCTGTTAGGGAGGGTGTTCCTTGGATTGGCTATTCTGATAGGTTGACATTAAAGAAGGCTGGAAGGATGAGATGAAACCAATCCCATCCGGAGCTTCCCAAGAGCAATCCAGGTAGAGGGAGGAGCAAATGCACAAGCCTGGACTTGGGAATGAACTTGGAATGGTGAAGGAGCTGAACACAGGACAGTGTGGATGGTGAACAATGCTTGCTTATAAAATGGAAACTTGTTCTAACCAGAGTGATAAGGACAACTTCAGTATAATGTGGATTTTTTCATTTCCTTATGTGTGATTTTTTGTTTGAAAGGGACAATAGGTGAATGTGGAAAACTGCACCCAACTGAGCTAAGCAAATAGGAATATACCAAATGCAGGCATGCATCCCATACCTTGGATAGCTACCACCCACTTCGTGTATTCTGTCTGTGAGTCACACCCACCCACCCATCCATTGTTACAACTTTCCTTCTGGTTTCAGGTAACCTTCTTTTCCCAGTAATATGCAAACTATAACTCTTCTGGCACAACTTATGTGACCAAACTTCAACATTTTCCAAGCTTAAGTACCACATTTATTGGATCTTTATATTTCTTAACCATTTAAAAAATGTGAAACTATGTGAATGTTTATATGGGGATTTCTATCTTTTTAAGACGTGCTGCTTATGAAGATTTTGAGTGTTTTTCTTCTAGAATGTTCTCCCCAGAAGCTTTGTGATTTTTATTGCATGATGTTGCATGGCACAATAGTTTCTTAGGAATGTGCATGTTGTGTTATAGCAGAACAGAGCAGCGAGGGGTGCCAGGGAATGTCGAATGTAAGCTGGGATCAGATCCTTAGATGCAGCTTTACACACTACGTAGAAAAACATGTATTATTTTCCTAGCTGTAATGTGTAGCTCCCAAAAGATTTTAAGCAAGGAAGCAACATGATCTGATCTGGTGTTGATGTGTTTCTATATAGAAAGAGCTACAGGTTGAAGCCGTGAGTCTAGTTGAAAATTGCTATAATGGTGTGGGTGAAAGATTATATTGATTTAGATTAGGGTGAGTGGGCCAAAATTGGAAAGGGGTGTATACAATTAAGCTACAATTTGGTTTTCTTGGATGATCTTCAGATCTTGCTGATGGGCCAACATGAATTTCAAATAGTCGGACCATCTGTGGCTCAAACCCCTACAATCCCTAGTTAACATGGCCCCATCTTTGGCACTGTGCATTTATGAGGGAATCTAGGTCATTCTGCTGTCTTTCTGCTCTAATATTGCCATGCAATGCAAGATCGCTTTTAAGAAATGAGAGTGCCCTTGAAGGTATCTTTTGTAATCAAAAATGCTAATTTATTTTCACTAATTTCTCTTCCTTTCTTTTAAGATACACTTAGGATTAATAAAATAAATTACAAGATACAATGACTTGAATCCTGGGATGCTTAAGGAATTAACTGAAACAAAACCCTCAGAAAACTCTGAGATGCTTGCTGAGGGGCTCATGATACCAGATGCGTAAACCAGGCAGCATAACATTCATATCTAGAAATAGGAGAATAATAGGAGGATTAATTTTCGAAGTCTGAGAGGGATTACAGGGTAGTAGGGGGAAAATCAAAATGACTCTTAAAAGAACTAATCTTGTCAAACTAATCTAACTTTTTTCTACAACAGCATGAAAGTTATAATTTGGCTTGGTGCTTATTGTGCTTTTGATTAGGCATTTGAATGGAATTTTCCTTAAAAGGCTGAGTAAAGTGATTTTGAACATTTTCTCCCCCAGGGGTACCTGCATCAGAGGGAGGCCGAGCCTCGCAGAGTTACTGATGAGTGCAATCACCAGGTGGGAGGGACTGGCCCTGAATACACAGGGAGTAAGACAACCACACTGGGGATCCATTCCATTAGTAAGAGCAGGCAGGCTCCCTGAGCTATGAACATCTACAACTGTTGAATATCATTAAACTAATGAGGCACAGAGATGCAGGTCATGACCAGGTCCTGTAGTGTACAGGTCACTCCACTTGCTTTCTTGAGTGTAGAAGTCTGGACCTAAATGGTTAGGATTATGAGGAACAGGAAGTCAAAGCCTGAAGACTCAGTCTTGGTTTGGCTGATTATCCTGTTTCCAAAGAAGCAGAAAGCATGCCCTGCAGAAGGAGATGCATAGAGTAGAGATTAGAATTTGGTATGATACTGAAGGACTTATAAGGTATTTTAGTCTGTTCTGGCTGCTGTAGCAAACTACCTTATGCCGTATAATTTATAAATCACAGAAATTTATTTCTTTGCTATGCGGTCTCAGAAGTCCAAGATCAAGGTGCTGGTAGACTTGGTTCCTGATGAGGACAGGGAGATAGGTAGTGCCTGGGATATGTCCTTACCTGGCAGAAGTTAAGGTGGTTCTCTGGGGCCTCTTTTGTAAGGACACTGATCTTATTCATGGAGATGGAGCCCTCAAGGCCTAACAGCTTCCTGAAGACCCTGCCTTCTAATACCATCAGCTCAGTATGTGAATTTTTGGGAGATACAAATCAATCAGACCAGAGCATATGGTAAACTCTACCCCAAATATACTTGAAATTAATTAATCATTAACAAAGACAGCAGAGCAGACTCTTGTAATCAGTAAGAGTCACTTGTAATTAAATTAACCAACTATGTCCAATGAATAAAAGGACAAAAGATTTTTGGCATTTTGTACCTTAAAACAGGATCAAAGGATGGAAAATACTCCATTTGTCCCTTCTTTTCCATGTTTTCAGTTTAAATGTGTGTTTATAATTACAATACATGATTTATATCATTCTTAGAAATAATATATAATCTGTAATATAGACATGTTGTTCATAAAAAGGAAAAGATTTTGAGAAAACAAGTATGTAATAATGGCTAGAATTTATTGAACATATTAAATGTACTAGGTCTTATTTTATTTGTGTCATACTTATTATCTTATTTAATCTTTATCCCTTTGACTTAGGGACATGGTCACTGAAGCTTAAAGAGGGTTTATAATATACCCAGAGACCCAGAGTTAGGAAATTGTTAATCCTCAATGAGCACTAGTTTACTCACATATTATAAGAAAAAAATAAAAGGCCTTCTATTGAATATTGTGAACAATTTTGGAAGTGGTGCATATCTCTCCTTTTTTGAGGACAGCAAACATTGCTGTCTGGGTAATGTTTTCCTTGAGGGAAGAGATAGCTTGTGGCAGATGTAATGTTTTCAGCCTTTTTAAGAATATGGTTTGGACAGGGTGGTCCCAAATTTTCAGGTGCAGTCGCAGGTTTGCCATGTGGTCTCAGAAGTGGTCTGAACTGAGAAGATGGATGCGTGTAATACTCTGATGGTCTTGAACTATCCAGTTCTTTTTCCTTCTTTGCTTGTAGTTTTCAAGAATAACTAGAGTGGTGGAACGTTGTGGGGCTTGTGGCACAGCCTGGGCTCTGTTTGGGTCCTAAATAGTCACAGGATGACTTTGGGGTGGTAGCCCAATAAATCACATTGTGCTTGGGGAGGAAAGCCATGGCGAGTCTCTTTCCAGGGTCCCTCAGCTACAGAGCAAGAGGAGCATGTGTCTGCAGGTGTTACTTCTTGCACACCTGTCCACACACCCACTGCCCTCAAACCTGGGGAGATGATTCTGCCTTGGGTAGTTTTCCTGATGAGTGCAATCACCAGGTGGGAGGGAGCATTGGGGAACTGCTTTGTTCTGAGTCCTAAGCTTCTCTTAATGCCTGTTGTTGATCTGCAAGGGAAAAATCTACTTCCTATGGCTTATGTGTGGGTGCACTGTCTCACTGGATGCAGACACATTGGTAGTCATTGCACAGTGAGCCTGCTTCACAAATCCATACAATCTGTGTCAGACAAGTTTCAGAAGCCAGTTTGCTACTTCATCATTGGTTCCAGCCCATCCGCTAAAGCAGGACCTTGCTGGTCCATGTCCTGTTAGCTGCCGTAGGGAAACGTGCTGCTTACTGGAATTTTTTTCTGCCAAAATATCATAGGAAAATGGGGACAATCAGTTTTCTTTTCTCAGTGGTTTTATTATTTTGTAAGAGATAGGATTTGTTGGCCCTTAGGAACTCATATATTCTTTCAGGTAGTTCTTGCAAAGTTCTCTTTTATTTTTTCATCTTAAAACTATATCAGCTCCAAGTATTAGCTCTAAATATCACCAGTATGAATTTACTTCTTATAACAGCTGCCCACACACCTGCTGCCCTTATACCTGAGGAGATGGTTCAAACAAAATTTTCCAAACACTGAAACTCCTTAGTTCTTAAATTCCACCATTATACCTGCCCCTATTAAGTGGTCATGGTTACAAAGTGAGCTTGAAGAACACTCTTTCCAGTAGCAGCATTGTTTGAACTTGGGTGTAGCTAATGTCAGAGTCCATGTTCTTAAGTGTTATCCTCTTTGCCCCCCAGTTGATATGTGTATTTGTTAGGCTCTTTAAATTTTAAATTTTAGATTTTAGAACTGGGAGGCACAATGTTTACTCATTGACTATATGCAGAAATACAATAGAAAATGATATGAATGTCTATGCTTTAAAACTTTAATGGAATTTTTAATCATAGCTGCAGGCACACATGTATGTATAGTCAAATGCAGAAGTTTTCTCTCTCTTCCTCTGCCAAGATAAATTGTGCATGTGTGTGTGTGTATGTGTGCGTGTGTTAATTAGTAAACTCTTTACCCAACAGGACTTTGGGAAACAGCAAATGTTTTTCTTTGTGAAGTTATAATTAGAAAGATTTGTTTCATGAACCAGATATTTGTTCACCCTGATAACATCTTTCTAGAATTTCTAAATATCTTTAATGTGAAAAAATGGAGGTATATGTAATCTCAAGATTTGAGTTTTCGGACTATTCTACCAACTATGGTTGTGATGTGTGATCTTAGGTGAACCTTGTCACTTTACCTTTGAGAGTAGTATTACAATGCCTCCAAGATGACTTTGATCTTTAAACAACCATCGATTGTGAAAATAATTATATCTGCCATGAAACATACAAAGAAAGCCCTCTCTCTGAGAAACTTGTCATAATAGAAAGATACTGAAGTTTAGTGATACAACAAGAAAGGGGAATATCACACAGACAACTTTGAAATGATGGTAGGTTAGGGAAGTAATACTTTTTGCTGCTCATGATTGGGCTCAGAATTTAAGGTAGGATATCAAAGTGAGAGAGACTTAGAATTGCTTTATTTTTAAAGGGAATGGTCTGGGTCAATGTGGTTCTGGACAAAAAAAGAAGTGCTATGTGAATTGTAAGATATTCTGTGGCTATAATTTAAGACTTAGGTGCAGTAGTTTCTATTTTTCACTTATCCTTCTGTGCTTTGAGTTCACCAGCAAGATAGAGCTGATAAGAGATTACATATATGTATATGCCATGTATGTATACAAAACACACCATTTCATATGCATATATTTTAATTTCAATCCTAATCTGAGTCCAAAGCAGAGAGAAAGCTGGTATCCTTGCTTGAAGACAGTCAGGCAGAGAAAAAGAATTCTCTTTTAACTCTGCCTTTTTTTTGTATGTGAAACTTTGCTAGATTGGAAGAGGTGCATCTGCGCTGGGGACTGGATTTGCTTTACTCAGTCTACAGATTCAAATGTTATCTCATCCAGAAATACCTTTTGGAACACACACAGAATGTTTAACTCAAAACTGGGCACTCCTCACCTAGTAAAGTGAACACATAGAACTGACTTCAAAAGACTGGGAAGTAAGGAAGTGTGCTTCTGAGAGGGCAGGCAGTGTGTAAAGTTGTGAGTGTGAAGCTAAAGGTACAGTGGAAAGGTGCAGTGCAACCCAGAAGGTTGGAGAAGCCAGGAACATGGATTGTTTGAGGAACAAAAGCCAGCCCAAGGGAGAAGCCATGAGGCCTACCACCACTGGAAGTGTCCCTGGGACGGAACCCCCCAAGACCTTTGAGTTCTTATCCACTGCAGTTTCTAATGGATATTGAATATGGAACTATGGGACTCCATGTTTATTCTACTTTTGGTCTTGCTTTGGTTCCATTCTGTCTATCCTATTTCTATATTCTAGAGTGGGAATGTTTATTTTGTGCCATTGTATGTTAGAAGTGTTTAAGTTTCTTTTCATTTGTACAGAGGCTCACAGCTAAGAGTTTGCCTTAAATTCCCAAGAATTTAGACTTGGACTTTTCAGCAAGGCTGAAGCTGTTAGGCCTTTGGCAACTCTTAGAGATGGACTTTATGCATTTTGCATGAAAGGTAGCACATGAGTCTTTTAAGGGTCAGGGAGGAACATTATGTTTTGTATCTAGATGTACCCCCAAAGCCTCATGCACTAATAGGTGGAACTCTTTAAAGGTGGCTGGATCTAGGGTGTGTGAAAACTAGATTGGTTTAGCATAATTACGGGTGTTGATAAAGGGAAGTCCCACGCTGTGTGTGGGTGGCACCAACCAATAGACCTGTAGCCTGGATGGAATACGAAAGATGGAAGGCAAGCTGCCGCTGCTTGCTGCCTCCTGCCTGTCTTGCTATGGACTTTTCTCCTCTGCCAAGCCTCTCTACCATGCCACTCTGCCTTGGAGCCAGTCAGTTATAGACTGAAACCCCTATAAACTGTTCCCAGCTGAAATAATCCTGTGCTTTAACTTGTGGATTTTGTGCATTTTGTTCCAGCAACAAGGGAAGTAACTAAGACAATGTATGTTTATTAAAGAGCTGATGAACAAATGACTTAAAGAAATTGAAAAATGTAGGCTAGTATAGATTAGTTAGAGAAGGGTAAATGTGAAGGCTAGGTAGAGGCTGTTTTTTCAGCTTCATAGTAATCTGATTCCATTATCTCTTAAGGGAAAGAAAACTTCCAAAATTGCTCCATTTACTGTTGCTTATTTGAATAAATGTGACATTCCAAAGTTGATATTCCTTGATAGCAGTGATTAACATATCTAAGTACTTTCCCAATGGCTTCTGGGGCATTTTTCTTTTGTTTGAAGTTTTATTATAACCTAGATGGGCAGTTCTGAGGGGCCCGGCTGGCAGTTTCTTATTCTTCCTGATGAAATATCCTTGTGTAAATGGATAATCCAGGGATTGGGGTATCATCTCTCCAAAGACAAGAATTCATTCCAATTATTATGAAACACAATTTGAAATACAATTTATTTAAAAACTCCTGGCAGTACCACACAGAAACAAAGTCTACTCAAGATCTCCTCTTAAGCATGAGTTGAATTTAATTTGCTTGGCCACACTTTTCCTTATGGGTCTTGCAGAGAAAAACTTCAGATCAGTCCAGTCCTTGTCACCAGACCTTAATTAAAAATTGGAATTAATAAAGTCGCCTTAATTGGTCTTGCGGAACTAGCAATGTGGCCTTATCACCTAGTTATACCTCTCTGATGATCTTAAGTTTAATTTCCATAAAGGACAGAGAGTAAGTAGCAAATTCCTGTTTTCTTAATAACATACCACTTTCTCAGTTATAACATGCAATTGCCCCTTCTCACAACTTTATCCACCTATCTAGAGTATGTTCTGGAGCTAGTTAAATTAACTTAGCCATCAAAATGCTAAGCTTGATAGCTCATTTATCTTTCTGTCTCACAGCTCGACATTACAATACGGTGGTGATTGATCTTGCATCTTCCAGGTAACATATAGTATAAAAACTAAGAGAAGATTAATTAAAAGCTGTCTTACTCAGACAGGTTTTTAAATAAGTTTTAGATTTACACTATATATCAGCTGAAGCAGAAAGAGCTTTTAAGACCAGGAATTTTGTAACAGCAATTGGATTATTCTTTTATGTAGAATATGTATGCAGTGGTCTTGATGACCATCATTATTCCTTCACAAGGACTGAATTCCAAAACCAGAGAGAAAGATAATGTCCTCCTATTGTCCCCATTCCATTGTAAAATTATATACAACACACACACACACACACACACACACACACACACACACACGGTGCATATGGTTGTAGGAATATCTCTCAAGCACAGTGATCATGGCTTATATTTTGTCTTTGAATTATGAAGTTTGAGAGATTTAAGTGAATATGGAAAAAAATGACACAAAAATGATGAGGCCTGAGAAAGTGGGAAAACTCAGTATATGCATAGCTCACATTTAAGGGAAAATTTTTATCATTTGGTGATAGGTGTCTATAAAAAACAATAACTATAGCAACTCTTTAGTGTACTATCGTGTCTAATGACTTATTTACATTATCTCCAGTATTTGTAACAGTTTTAGAAGGTTAAGTATTACTATGCCCATTTCACAGATGAAGATACTGATTCCCTGCTGTGTTAAATTCCCAGGCCTGTGCCTACTGGTGAGAAGTCTGCAGAACTGGGCATTCTAATACAGGATGAGTTATGTGGCTCCAGAATCACTGAGAATGCTGCTTCTATCACCCTAGAGTGTAATAATCACAATGTCAGATACACCACGGAGAATTTTTGAAACTCAGAAAAATATCTAATTCATTACAAGTTGTGCACACTTAAACTCTCTGTTTAGAAGAAATTAGCTCTTCCATTGGCTATGCCACATCTCCAGATGAATGTCTTTCCTAGCTACTTTTCTCGTGGCTGAGATAAAATGCTTGACACCTAAAGTTAAAGAAGGAAAGGTTTATTTCAGCTCACTTAGCTCACAGTTTGTAGAGGTTTCAGTCCATAGTCGGCTGGCTCCAAGGCAGTGTGGCATGGCAGAGGAGAAACAGTTTATGGCAGGCAGGCAAGCAGCAGTAAGATTCTCTTCTCCACTTATCTTACTCAGGCTGCAAACCTCTGAGGTGGTTCTACCCACACCGATGCTGGGCCTTCCAATTATCCATAACCAGAGCTATGCTAAACCAATCGAGTTATCACACAACCTTAATCCCAGTATCACACCCTTAATCCACATTTACATGCTCTACATCCAGCCACCTTCAAAAAGCTCCACCTATGAGTGCATGAGGTTTAAGGGGGGGTGCATCTAGATACAAGACATACATTCCACCCCGGCCCCCAAAGACTCATGCTCATCCCTTTATGCAAAATGCATTTAGTCCATCTCTAAGAGTTGCCAAAGGCCTAACACCTTCAGCATTGCTGAAAAGTCCAAGTCCATAGTCTCCTCTTGGATTTCAGGCAAATTCTTAGCTGTGAGCTGGTATAAATGAAAAGAAAGTTAAGCACTTTCAACATACAATGGCACAAAGTAAACATTCTCATTTCAAAAGGTAGAAATAGGAAGACAGACAAGAATGAGACTGAAACAAGACCAAAATCTAGCAGGGCAAACATTAAGTCTCATAGTTTCATGTTCAGCATCTGGGGTAATCTGTGGCAAGGCATGAACTCCAAAGGACTTAGGTGGCTCTGTCCGAATGGCACTTCTGGTTGTCGTAGCTCCCATGGTTTCTCTCTTGGGCCTGCTCTGTTCCCTCCTTGCAGTTTTCCTCAGACGATCCATGTTCCTGGGTTTTCCAACCTTCTGAGATCTTCACTGTACCTGTGGCTTCACACTCACATCTTTACACATTGCCCTCTCAGAGGCACATTGCCTGACTTCCCAGGTCTTCTTCTGAAATCTTGCATTCTGCATGTATCTAAAACCAGCACCATATAGATGATGCCAACATATGCCACCAGCTGGAGCAGTAGACAGGCTTCCCTCTGTCAGCTGTAGGGGTTGAGTGCCCGTACTGCTGAGCACCATGAACTAAGTCCCAAGGAACAAATTTCCTAGGCTGCTGCCATTTTGAAACATGCTGCTCTAGGGCTTTCCTTTCAAATCAAAGCCTATTATCTTTGCAATTTTAAGGCTGCAGAGTGGATTCCTGATGGTTTTTATGATGTCCTCAGGCTATCTTTTCTATTTGTCCTCTTCCAAAATTCTTTGCTTTTTTGGGAGAGGTAATCTTTTAAGCAACCACATTCCTCTTTGTTCCATTTTCACAGTCCACGACTTTAGTGGGGCTTTCTCTCTGACCAAATTCAAAACTTTTGTATCATTCTATTTGACTACCTGCTCTTTACTTTCAAGATATAGTTGACTAAAATCTCCCAACAGTAGCCATGCCATTACCTCAACATTAGACTGCCTTGAAATTTCTTCTGCCAGAATAGTCTGCCACACTTAATCTCAGTCTCACAAAATGTTTGGACAAGAGCAAAATGCAGACAAATTTTTAGCCAGAGCATAATGTACATGATCTGAAGTCCATCTGCTAATGGAGTCTTGTTGCTAACTGAAATTTCCTGGGAGTGGTTTTTACCAGCTGCATCTCTCTCAGCACTCTGGTCTTCTGAGCTCTGACCAAAATCTCCCATCAAGTTCAGCTGACACTATCCCAGGACTTCTTTTTCAGCTGGTATCTCTAAACCTTCCCAAACTCTTTCCACAAGTCAGTTCTATTAACCACATGGCCTGGTGGCATCACAGGGATGGTCCTACTTTTCTAGTGCCAAAGTCTTCTTAGTTTTCCCATTGCTGAGGCAAAATACCAGTAATACAAAGTTAGAAAATGAAAGTTTGATTTCAGCTAACAGTTTGTAGAAGTTTCAGTCCATAGTCGGCTGGCTCCAAGCAGGGTGGAATGACAGAGAGGCATAGCAGAAGAGAACAGTCCATTGTAGGACAGGCAGACAGCAGCAGAGCCACCCTCTTTTTCCATTTTATCCCATCCATACTACTTTCAGGCAGTGCAGCCCCCACCTGGGGTAGGTCTTCCTGTTATCCACACCCAGAAGTACTCTTAACCAATCTAGGTACCACACATCTTTATTTCCAGTATCATACCCTTAGTACCCATTCACACACCCTAGAACCAGTCACCTTTGAAGAGTTCCACATATGAGTGCATAAGTCTTTGGGAGGACATCTAAATACAAGCCATGACAGTGTCCTTCTTGTCCACCTGGAGGAGGGACTTCCATAGACTTCCATAGACATATTAGATGGAATGCCTTGCTTTCATATAAATGTTTTAAGCCCCTTAGCATTGAGATGAATAAATTCTGCATTTTTTACAGTTAAAACAAATAAGTGAGTTTTCCTTGTCAAACTTTAAGCTTATAATCCTGAAGATTCTGATAGATTAATTGCAAAGAAAACATTATTATATACTCATTTCTCCTTTTTACAGTCATAAAGTTTTCATCTTATACTATAAATAAATGTATTTATCTATAGGTTTTGATTGTTTAGAAGAAAGGAAATCTTCTTTAGCTTGTACTCAGAAGGAGTAAAAGGAATATAAAATGTATTGAATTCCTAGATGGGGAATGAATAATGTTGCCTATGGTCTAATTAAAATGTCAAATCACTAACTCATTTATCGGGTATGTACTGAGTATTTTCTGAATATGTGCACTGTGCTAGGAACTTTTGTGAACACATAGATGATGAAGATATAGTTCTTTGCAGAAGTATCTTCTGTGTAATCTGAGAATAAGATTATATTCATAGAACAAATAGATAAAGTGTTCACTCAAGGGCATGGTGTATGAAAACTAATTTTCTCCTATAACCTGGATATTTGCCTTATTGGCTGCATCTCAAGTGAGAGACTACGTACGAATTTCCATGAGAGAGAGAGAGTAGCTTCCACCCGTCCTCCTCAGGGGCCATGCTTGCCAATGACCATATAGCCACTGAAGGAGTAAGGAAACTCCAGTGTGTTTTGTGAGGTAGAAAAATAGTTCCTAAATTCGCTGTTAGACAGAGGAATGTCATGATGTATATAGGTATCCCTCCCTACAATATTTATGTATGCTAGTTATTCAACCCAAGTACTACTATGAAGGGATTCTGCAGATGTGATGAAAGTCTTAAGTTAGTTGACCTTAGAGTGCAGAGATCACTGGGGTCAAACCAATCCAATCACGTGAAACCTGTAAAACATACTTTTCTTTGGTCATCAATAAAATAAATCAGAAAGATATAAGTGCAAGAAGCATCTGATACACTCTTGCTGGGTATATAAGTGCAAGAAACATCTGATACACTCTTGCTGGGTATAAGATGGAGTGAGCCATGTGACAGCCAGTGGAGATGTTTCTAGAAGCTGTCAATGACCCTCAGATGACAACCAGCACAGAAATGTGGAGCTCAGCACTACAACCCAAAGGAACTGGATTTTGCCAACAACATGTATGTTAGTTAGCTTTCTGTTACTACAACAGATATTCAGGTTATCAACCTATGAAAAGATAAGGTTTATGTTGACTCACAACTTTAGAAGTTCCAGTCCATTACCAGGTAGACCTACTGCTTTTAGATTTCTGGTCGGGTGACAGGACATTATGGTAGGAGAATGTGGTGTAGCAAAACCACTTACTTCATGGCTAGGGACCATTAAAAATAATAATGATAATAAAAAGAAACTGCTGCATGCCTTTGATGACTTAATAACTCCTAGTAGGCTCCACCTTTTAATGGTTGCATCACCTCCCAGCAATCCATGGGCTAGGAACTGAGCTTTGATAACATAGACCTTTGGGGAACAGTTACCCAAACCACAGCAACAGGGATGGGTCTTGAAGTCGATTTTTCCCCAAGGTTTTAGCTAAGGCCCCAACTCAGCAGATACATTGGTTTCAGTCTTGTGGTACCCCAAATAGAGAATGCAATGGAGCCCATATAGATTTTTGATGCACAGAACTGTGTGCTAATAAATGGGAATTACTTCCAGGCCCCTAGGTCTGTGATCGTTTGTTATACAGCAGTGGAAATGATAGGCCAGCAAAGCCCATGGAAAGGTAGACAACAAAGAGATCTTTCTGCCTCTGAACTCAGGAGCCATTCTCTGGGAAGCCTAATGCTATGTGCCAGTCAACATGGAGTAAAGAGATGCTGAACTTTGGGGTCTCATACATAGATTCAAGTCCTGGCTCTACCATTTATTAACAGTGATGTCTGTGTTGGCTGTATTTGCAAAACATGCTTAGTTCTAGTAATGGAGCAATGTAATGCAGATAAAATGAGATACTTTATGTCATATAGTAAGTGCTCAATAAAAGTGGTATTTATTTTAACTTACTAATAGATTTTTAGTAGATTTTTAGATTTCTTTGAAAATTGTATAGCTTTTTATAAAAGCTCCTCATCAAGGTACTGAAATAGTGACCTTGGTATATTAACCTTCTTAGATTTAATGGCAAGAATGGACCCAAAGGCAGCCTCTTAATATTGCCCAAACAAAGGGGAAAGACATCCATTTCTCTGATCCTGAGGGTATTTCTTATAGCTAATCTTGGTAGTTATCAGGTACTGAGTGGTCAGTATTTGCCTTTGTTTCTGAATTCCTATGTAGTTAGTCTCATGGCTGGTGATGATAGGTTTTTACAAAATACATAGTTGAAAAAAGAACTATTTCTGGATCATAATCATCACAATGTATCAGTAGAATATACATCTCAGCACAGTTTGAAAACAGGGGAGGAATATTGGTGGGGAACTTTAGTTTATCATTAGCCTGGTAATTTCCTAAGCAGTGATTCTCAAAAGTGGTCCCTAGAATTTGTTTGAAATATTGGATTTTAGGCCTCACTCCAGACCTACTGAATTAGAACTCTTGAGGACAAAACACAGCAAGCTGTGTTTCAGCAAAACCTCCTTGTGCTGCCTTTCTGGCTTGAGACCCACAGTCTTAAGAGATTGGGGTGACTTTTGGCATTGCCTGGAATTTCAAAGTAGAATTTTCACTTTTGGAGAATCATGAATACAACAGAGACTTAATGAGAAAAATTATGAATGATGCAACTCTATAAGAGACTGAGTGCAATCTCGATTACTATGCTTCTTAAATTTTACATGTACATTAAAAACTTCGTAAAATGAATTACTGTGCAAAGGTATCAGGAAGGATAGGTATTTTTTTTTAAGGAAAAAAAATTAGGTGGCAAATTCTTTTGTAAAGTTAAAGCTCTGATTTATCTGTTTGGTAAGCAGAATTTTCATGTATTGAATTTTCTTAGGAGAAGGCAGATTATATCTGGTAGTTTTATGCATTGGAAAAGCTTCTGAAGAAATATTTGATTAGTTGATATGGGAGTCAAAATATGCTAGGTTGTAGAAAATAGAGAAAATTGCCATTTTTACTATAAATGCTTTTAAAATAGAACTTGATACTCTTTTTCATGATTTTATTTTCAAGGCCATTTTTTATGTTTTGTATTTTGGAAAGGGTGCAAAGAAGAGAGAATCGAGAGGGTGTCCGGGTAAGAATGCCTCAGTGCACTTGACTTTCTCACCAGCTGGGTGACCTTGGGCAAATTCCTACCCCTGGAGATTAAGCACCAAGCTGGTTTCCAGCTATTTTAAGCCAGTGTTCCTCAAACTTGAGCATGTATCAAAATTGCTTGTGGAGATTGTTAAAACACAGATGGGCTGGATTGGGGTGAGAATGGGTATAGCAGCCCTCTGCTAGTGTCCTTGCTGTCGTTCATAGGCCAATTTTAGCTGCAGTGGGGAGATTGCATGGTTGCTGTGTAGTATACTCCACCTATAGGAATATGACAGGAGGCTAAGTTGTAAATTGCTTCAAGGAGTGTATTAGTTGGGGTTCTCTAGAGAAACAGAATTAATAGAAAATAGATGTAAGGGGATTCATTAGGCAGTCAGAGGATCAGAGGTGGAGAAACCTACAGCGGCCATCCCTGTGCTGGAGAGCCAGAGGGTCCAATGACTGCTCAGCTCAAGATGATGGAAGGCATGGAACAAGAGCTATCAAGGATGCAGCACCAGATCAAAGCTGAAGGCCTCAAAGCTCAGTGTAGCCTTGCTGGCCCAAGTTTGTGTTGAAAGGCCAGAGAACCTACAGACTAACTCTTGAAGACATGGGTGTAGGCACAGACTTTCTGAACAGAACTCCAGTTATATAAGCAATAATACCAAGAGCGAACAAATGGGGTCACATCAAATTAAAACGCTTCTGCATAGCAAAGGAAATCACCAACACAGTAAAGAGACTACCTACACAATGGGGAAAATTTTTCGCCAGCTACTCCTGAAAGGACTAATATCTAGAGTATATAAATAACTCAAAAAATTAGATGCACCAAATTAAAGACTCAATAAAAAGTAGGTGTCTGAAATGAATAGACACTGGCTAGATGCAGAAAGCCAGACAGCCATAAATACATGAAAAATTATTCAACCTTGCTGGCCATTTGAGAAATGCAAATTAAAACAACACTGAGGTTGCATCTTATTTCAAAAAGAATGGATAACATGAAGAAATCAACAAATAAACGCTGGCGAAGCTGTAGGGAGAAAGGAACCCTTTTTCATTGTTGGTGGGACTATAAACTAATACTGTACAACCACTAAGGAAGTCAATACAGAGATTTCTGAAAAATGAACAGTAGAAATTCCATTTGACCTAGGTATTCCCCTACCGAGTATGTTTCCAAAAGAATTAAAAAAAAGTATCACATTGATGCATATATACCTGTGTTTATAGCAACACAGTTCATAATAGCTAAATCTTGGATGCAACCTACATGTCTATCAACAAAGGAATGGATAAAAAAGGGGTATTTATACACATAGTAGTACTCTGCCATAAAGAAGTGTAAACCTGAGTTATTCATAGGAAAATGGATGTACCTTGAGACTATAATGTTAAGTGAAGTAAATTAGACACATAAGCTTAATGTTATATGGTTTCTGTTATGTGGAAAATGTACTACATAAATAAAGTATGAAATAAAAGACAGATAATAGAAGAAACAAGAGAGAGAAAAAAGTTAATGTTATCAGGCATGGATAATATTTGTAAAAGTGTTCCTTGACTTAGTACAATTGTCTTATGTATTTTATATGTTTTTGGTCTATTAGTCTAATTTTAAATATGTATATATAATTAACTTTATATGGTATTACAAGCTGAATAAATGAATCTGGTGCTGGCAAAATAAAAGGGTGGTGGAGGGAAAGGGAAAACAAAGAATTGAAGCTGGGCATGGTCGCACCCCCCTGTAGTCCCAGTGCTCTGAAGGCTAAGGCAGGAGGATTGCTGTGAGTTTGAGGTCAGCCTGGGCTACAGAGTGAGTTCACGGCCAACCTAGACTGCATAACAAGACCCTGTCTCAAAACAAAAACAAAGCAACAAGGAATTGAGAAATGTTATGTACATGTACCAATTCCCTACAATGAATGTAATAATTATACGCTACAAACATGTACTATAAAAGTCAAAACTAAAAACAAGCAAGCAAGCAAACAAACACATAGGCCATGGTGAATACTAGAGCTCTCTGGAAATGGGAATATTTATTTCCTTTTTCTTTTTATTCTGTCCAGTCTACAAGACTGCTGGTTCGTGCCAGCCATATCTGGGATGGGCTTTCTTCCCTCAATTTGCTGGCCTACTACCGACATTCTCAGAACTGGGTTTCACTAATCTGCTAGGTGTTTCTTAACCCACTGAAGCTGGCACATTATATTATGTCACAAGGGCCTACTTACTGGGGACACCCTGTGGTCAAGAAAGAGTGCACTTTCCTTCTGCACACAGACAGGCGGTATGAGGAAGAGGTTGTCTACAATATTTTGTCCTTTTAGAACCCACTGACTAAATTCAAGCATAGCCAATTTTTAAAAATTATCGGAGGGCAAAATGTTTGAGTCTTTAAAGTAGATATGGAATTCTTCATCAAATAGTTGACAATCCTGTATAATATAATACTTTCCAAAAGATGACTTATAAATCATAATTTATCATTTAAAAATATTTTGAATTGAGGGAGATTCCACTTTTTTTTTTTTTTTTTTTTTTGGTTTTTCTTCGCTACCGGGAACCGAACTCACGACCTTGTGCTTGCCAGGCAGGCGCTTTTGCCGCTGAGCTAAATCCCCAGCCCTGAAAGAGATTCCACTTTATTCTTACTAATGCACAAAGAGAAAAGCAAAGGTATCTAATCCAAGACAGAAAGCAAACAGAGTTATTAGGCCTATAACATTTAAAAAAAACCCAAACCTTTAGCTCCTGTGGCTACTGTTCTATTGCTGTCCTTTTCTATCTTTCACAATGTAGAATCAAGTATAGTAATGAGAAATTACATTATCAACATTGATTGAGTGCTTATTGTGACCAGGCATAGTTCTACCCAGTTACTAATTTATTTAATCTTGTTGGTTTTGCTTTGCTTATTTGATTGACAAATAAAATTTTTTATCTACTCGTGGTGCACAGAATGATGTTTTGAAATAGGTGTACACAGTGAAATGGCTAAGTCAACATAGTTAACCTGCATTATCTTGCGTACTTATGATGTGTAGGTATAATTCCTTTAATCATCATGAGAATGTATCAGTGTAGGTAGCAGTATTCTTGTTAAGCAAGGAACATGCATTTTTTGCTCATGATTTCTGAGCTGGTGAGGATCACGGGCAGGGTTCAAATTCTGGAGTTTCTTTTGAGACTTCCTACTCTCAATCCTGTGGCACACTGGCTCTTAGGGCAGAGTGGTTTCTCTTACGGTGATCAATTTTGAGTCTCTCTGGGTGTGGGCAGGGAGGAGACCCTTACCTCCAGGGAATCAGGGAACTTCACCCGGAACTCCCTTTTCCTGTCCTGTGCCACATGTGAGAATCTTCCAACGGCATCCCACCGACCAACTCACAACACGTAACATCTGTCCTGCACTTAGCACATTCGTTACTTTAACTGGCTTTTCCCTTGGTGTTTGAACATTCTTATTTGGAAATATTTACTCAGATTTGTGAATAAACTAGGGTCCCTGATCCACAGCTTCCAATGCAAATGAGCAGGAGACATGATCCCCCTGTTTTCCTGTGACCCCTGGAACCTTCTCACTCAACTCCCCTCTTCCCATTACCCACATCAACACTCTGTCATCTACCAGCTTCTTTCTGGGTCTGACTGCTTGTCTTTAACCTCCATGCAGGTTTTCTAGACTTGAGGATAAACATGAACTCCCTTCATCTGCCTCTTGGTCCTTGGTCATGACAATGTGTATTTGTCTACTGACTCTCCTGATTCTGAGCCACTACAGAGAAATATCATTCTGAACCCAATTCTGACTTATTGTGGTCCTGTGCACGGGGAGGAATAAGATAGAAATGTAGGGTCTCATTCAAGCAAAATTGTTAATGCATAACATGACCTCCATCCTGCCCAAGTACTTGAACACTTTAACGATGACTTTACCATGGTCTACTGAATTATTTCAGGCAGGAAGCAGACTCCAGGAAGGTTAAGTTAGAGCCACACTCTCCAGTGCCTTTCAATTTATACCTATCCTAACATGCATGGGGTATCACCGAGGCTGACTCTTAATATATACATATTTTAATTAATGGAAAGTGAAAACAATCTAAGAGCACATTTTAAATGGTGTTCTATTGAATTTAATTTTTCCTGTAGGGATTCTCTGACAGATGGAACAAAACTGATCGAGCAGGGACACAGCAGCCTTTTCTTAAATTTTGGCACTCAGAAAACCTGGAAGAAGAAGCAATGGACAAATTATACCCAAAGTTCCAGTCTCCTTTGTTTGTTCAGGTCACTCAGGATATCATTATCACGTTAATGGAATTTTCTTATTTCTATTTGCAGGTCCTTTTGTATGCACATTGTAATCTGATTTGAAAGGAAGGGGGAAGAAAGGCTCCCTCATTTTCATCTTTTCTGAGAGCTGAGCTCCTGCGCCAGATGTGCTGAGCCAATGGATTTATTGGCTGTTCTGAAAGCGATGATGCCCTGACCTTTTTTCTCTGCTCTCTCTTAATTTTTTGACTTCTATTTCTTTAATTCTCATTTTGTCCATTAGCTATAACTGGTCTGGGTTCTGGTGTGAACTTAGACCTGAACTGTTTAGGTGCCTGCAGTCAAAATGGAGTAGGAAGTGAAAGCTAAACCTCAGTAGCTGAGTGTTTGGGGATAGTTCAGGCAAAAGATATATCTGATTTTACCTGTGTTTAAGTGTGTGCTTTCTCACTTCAGCCAAGTAGTTCAATTGACTGTAAGGATAGTCCCAGGTTGATGGAAACAGAACTTAATTTTCCATTTGATTTTATCCAGTAAGAACATTTTTATAGTGTTGTGATTCAGAGATGATAATTTTATTTGCAAATGGTGTGTTTTAAGCAGTAAACAAATATTACCTTCCAGGTTCGAAAGATAAGTTTAGGTGAGGCTTAAATCATCTGGGGCTATATCTGGAGCGCAATTTCAAACAAGTCGAGTGTGTTTCTTTTTGACTGTGTGAGGAGGTAGAAGGTTTATCCTGTATTAGCAATGATAAGAAGGAACAACAACCTTAACAAGAGGTGATCAAAGGTCCCAATCAAATACAGTGTCTGGGGTCCTGGAGAATTACTGCTCACATGACAGATCTTGTGGAAAATCTTTTCATTTCTATGAATTTCACTAAATCAGAGAATTTCCTTGGTACTTTATTTTGTTTCCTTTCTCCCAAAAGTAATTCCTCTTTATTTTAATTGACAGAATCACTTTAATTTTGTATTTTTTCATCCTTATATAGACCCTGGCAAAGATTAATCTGTCCAGAGTATTCTGGGTACTTGGTTCTTACGTGTCAGGACTGTAAATGGGATATAGCATGCAGCTTGTCTTTCTCTTGCCTTCTAGGTTTATTTGAATGCAAATTTTATTTCTAAACATGGAATGTCTCTATCTTCTCAGTCTTTACTGGATATGACAATCCTATACTCAGAGTTGGTGTGTGTCTCTGGTAAACTCACAGTTGGCATTCTGAGGCTGTAGTAACAAGTGTAATAAAAATGCGACCATCATCGATTCCTGCTGTCCATTTCCTTCCATCTCATGTTGCTCTTCTCATAGCTTGTAATTACTTTCCTTTTCTTCTTTCTTTTTTAGTTGTTCCTGTCTTTGCTTTTTAAAAAGCAAATAGACAACCCTCCCCCCAAAAAACCTCTTAAAATAATTCCATTTTTGTGTTTTTTCCAGCCCATTTTAGGTCAGTACTTCTCTTTGGTCCTCAACTCCTTTCTCACATCCCTTCCAGTTATTTCCATCTTTCTCTTAAAAAGGAGCACATATGGCTTTACTATTGTGGTCTGGGGTGAACTAGATACATTTAATATTTCACTTAAACTCAGCTCCTTGTCTTGTCCCTCCCCAAACAAATGTATGGCCATTTACTGTTTGAACAGTCTGTTGTTCATTGTGTGTCCATTACACATGAACTAAGGGGTGTGTGTGTATGTGTGTGTGTGTGTGTGTGTGTGTGTGTGTGTGGCCTCATATTAGAGGAATAGAGAACAGGGAAGGAGAGTAGCTTGGGATTGGTCATACCATCTCTTCAGGATACCAGTGAAATAGTAGGGGTTCCCAGTCTCACCTGTTTATTTTGTTCTTGGAGTTAATGGCAGAGAAAAGACACATAGGTGTCTTTTCACAAGGTCTAATTTTCTAGTTTTAGCTCTCTTCTTACTCTTCAGCAAGTTGATGAGATCATTCACTTAAAAGTGCAGGGTAAGCCCAAGACCTAGTTAATGTGTTCTTGAAGTTGCTAGCAGTGGAGAAGACTGAGAAACTTGTCCTTGGACCTCATTCTTACTGACTTTACCTCCTGAGTGACTTTTTAAGAGGTGGCCCAACCCTGTAGGACCATCACTTTCCTTCCATCCCCCTCTTCTCTGCCTCTCTCTGTCTCTGTATTTTTGTCTCTCTCTCATACACACTGTGTGTTCTTACAGAATCTGAAGGAAAAAAACCCACAATTTTGAAATTCATTTCAGTGATGAGGATATTAACTTACATAAAGCCTAGGTAATGCGTTTAAGATCATTCCATAAACTGATAATAATTGCAGGGACTTTATGTTCTAATCCAAAACTGAGACACAATCAACAAAACTAATCATCACAACAGCAGCAATGATAGCAACAATAATAATCACTGGTATTAATTGAACATCCACACAGTTAGTCATTGTGCAAGGTACATTATATCTTATTGGATCCTCTCAGGACCCTCATGTGGTAAATTATAAGTTTTAATTCTAATTTTATAGATAATGTAGGCTAAGAGAGGTTTCTTCTTAGTGCACAGTAATAGGGCCTACATAAGTTGTCAGCTAAGTATCTCTGATTCCAAAACTTGTGCTCTCCAGAGTTGTATGCTACAAGCATCTCCCAGTGGCTCATAAGAACTAATTGTTTGCATCTTTTTCCATCTCAGTATTCAGTGAAAATCAAGATGGTAGTTTGAAATCAGCCACAATAAAAGCATTTCTCCAGTTAAAAATTGTAGTCTATCAACAAGGGAAGTGCTAGGAAGTATTCCACAAACAAAATCATTCTGGTGGTGGATGTAGATTATTACCAATGAGGTTTGCACAGATCAGTGCCAGTTGAAAGGGATTATGATGTCATTTATATACTCTAGTTATGTTCTTTGGTTGGAAGTCCAGTTTGACATCAAAATTTACCGTGTTCAAATCCCCTCCCATTTTGCTTTACCCCTGAACAAGGTTATTACTAAAAGCAGAACCATCTAAAATCATCATTTAAGAAATTACATGCAAATAGAAGAAATCATGTCTAAATTGAAGAAAATGACCATTTTTAAATATTCAACCTTTAGAAAATGCTTTTAAAATAAGTGCTATACTATCTTCATTTTCTTATAGTTAATGAGGAACAAAATATGTGCCCTTAGCTCAGAAGCCCTAGAGTTCAAATGATCAATGCAATTGGAAAAAATCCTTACCCTGCATATCAAACTTAAAATCTCATAAAAAGGATTTTATTTGTGCTGTTAGGATATTACTGCCTAAAGCCTTGACTTGTCCAAGAAAGTATTGTTAAGATTTAAAATAATTGCGATGAAAACTAGCCTACCTTTCCCAAATTTCAGGAAGTATAATGGTTTGGTCTAAGCATCTGGGCTTATTTTTACTCTCTTTAGTATCTGAATTTATCATTTACACTCTGACTTTGAAATACCATTAATGTAATAGGACTCAACTTAACTTTGCAAGAAATAATTATCTTCTCTGAGGTTTACTCACAGCACATATTGCTTCTAACTTCTGTGTAACATAACCTTTTCTGCTTAAGTAGCTCCTCTAGTGACATTATCGCAGTCTCTCTATGCTTATTCTTGTATGGAATGGCAGCCTGCTAAGAACTGGAGGAGGTATGTCTGGTTGACTTGTTTTAAGATAACATAAAACAATTAATTACTCTAGTCTTTCTAACTTCTCTTCCCCTTGCTATCTCTCTTCTGGTTCCCACCTTTTCCTTGCCAGGTGTGAGACAGATGGCCACGTGGCAGAGAATAAACAAGGGCCCCTTTAATCCAGCTGGTGCTTTTCTTGTCTCACCTGCAGTGTTGCATTTTCTTGGCTATGAAAGGGGATCAAGGAGAACTGGGTGGTGGAGATAGGTGGGGACATATGCTGGACTGTTTTATTTTCCCAGATATGCATTCAAATGGTAGTGCATGTTATTTAAATTTTGAAATATTTTTGTACTGGTTGACATCTAGCTACTGCTCAGAGCTGCTTAACATATAACTTGCCTCATCTACCACCCTGGCTTTCCGTGTCTCAACTCCTGCATAACCTGAATCTGCCTCTCCACAACCAGTAGGTTTGATACTTAGACCTTAGGACTTATTGTATTCTCTTTCAAACCATTCTTAATTTATGTCTGCTTTTGTCCTAGGTACAGTTTAATCTAATGCTTATATACATTTACAAGAATACTCAAAAGCATAACTGCTGGTGTTTGTGATGTCTCTGTCTCTGTTTCTCTCTCTCTCTCTTTCTCTCATCTTTCCTAACTCTCCTATTTCTCTCTACATATATAATGTATCAGTTCTAACACCTATTAGGGGTAGACTATGGGGCTTAACACCCTTGTGTCTCCATGTCCTCAGTTCTAAGGTGGGGAATATCATAGTACTTTTCTTGAAGGGTTTTTCAGTGACATGTTATTTATATGTAATATAATTGGCAACATCCCTGGCAACAGGAAACTCAACTTTAATTATGGCTATTATTTTTTCCATGCTTCTTTCCTGCTTGCAGGTGGCCCTGCCAAATGTGTTTGTTCCTATTTGACTGCCCAGATATAAGGGTTGAGATAACTGATATTAAGCATTTTCCTTCTTCTGAAGTCCAATCCAAATCCTGTTAATAATATTTAGTCTACTACCTAGTACAGTTTATTCATTCACATTGTTTTTACGTCTTCTAGAGGTTTAACGGCAACAATTCTCCAAATTTTTACTTTTTAAAACTTTACTATGGTTAATACTTAATCATACTTACAAATCCCTTCAGAAATTCTCTTTTCTCTTTTATCCATATCGTGAGCCTTGCCTATTCCCTCCTTCCTCTTAATTATTCATCTACTTCTTTTTTTCTTTTGAAATTCTCTCTTCTCCCTTCATTGTAACCTTATACTTTAAGGTCAACAGAAATTCCTGTCTCTTCTGCAAAACTTCCATGAATGTCTAGTCTCAATAATGTTTTCTTTTTTGGCCTCTGGCAGAATTTATAGTCTCTGATCTCCATTTTAGAACCAATTTTCTCTATTGTTTGTTGGGAATCTTTGCTTTACAAATAGATTGTACATGCCTTGAAGGCATGGACTAGATTTTAGACTAGATCTCATATGAGATGTCATAAAGGATTTTTAATAACCAAGCATTTTGCTCAAAGGTCGTAAGGAATGTAGGTTTTTCAAAATATCCAAGCACTTTAGATGGAAAAAGGAAAGAAAGGGAAAATTTTTCTTGAAAGTTGCTGTGTAAAACAGCAGCAGAGAATGTTAACATGCAAATTGAGAATAGGCGTTTTTTGAAATCTTGATTTGTTTTTCACATCTCAGCTATATATGAAATATTTAAGTGAGATTTAGATATTAATAATTAAATGCATCATTTAAAATTTTTTAAAATTCAGAGTCAAAACTCTGATGGGTGAATTTTCTGCTAATTTGTTGTATAGCACATAGAAATATATGTCATGTTTCATAAAGATAAGTTCATGAGGTCTGGCTACCTATAAACATCAGAATTTTAATGATACTTAACAATGAGACCAGCCTATTTCAATAGAATCAGAGCTGAGGAGGATTATTTTACACTGTGTTATAATGCAGTGGTGGTAAAACTGCAAAATGCGTGCTGCAGCAGGCATGCAGAGCCCTCTCTGACGGCATGTAAGGCAATTGTCTAAGTTGTTTTTTCTAAACTAAAACTGCAATATTCAAGTGTATTTGCGGCATTGGCATTTTTCAATCAATAACTGGGCTTTGGGTTGTGGTTTGGATACTCAATCTCTGAAAGGTCCCCATCACTGTTACACTCAAATAGGAGGTGTTGGTTGGGAAAAGTAAACTTAACCTGGCATTGACTCAAAGTTTCCAAAAAATTAAGTTAAGCATCAATATATTCAATAACTTGACTGGTTATTCTAGTAGTGAATCTGATTTTGCTTCTTTAGGGAGCTGAAGAAATACTTGACCAGGAGCAAAGAGGAAATATGTTTCCTTAGGCCTTGTCTGCAGCTTCTTTTTCAACTTGTGATCTGGTTCTGAGCCCAGAGGTTTCTGCTAGGGTGCTTTCTATTGAGAGTGACATGATGCCTAGCTCCGGTGTGTCCACTTCATGTAATTAAGCACTGACAAGGAACTAGCTGTCAGTGCGGCCAGATCCAAAGCGCACATGGTGTGTCACTGGGACTGGGGCGTTCCTTCTGCTTTGCTTCCTCTCCTCAAGCCTCACTGTCTTATAAGGCCTTTTCCTGTTCTCATGTTCATTACAGTCACTCTTTCAGTCATTTCCAAAGGGAATGAACCGAGAAACAGTAGTTGGATATTTCCAAATGTATGGCTTAGAATTAATTGAATCTTCTTGACCTTGATGGACCTGACATGGGCGTAGTGAATAACCTCAAAACAATTGCTGTAGCCGGGGGTGATGTGTGCCTACTCACTTACCCCAGCTCTCGTGTTCTTGCCTCTTATGTGAGATTGGAGTAGGCTTCACCAACAATGCACAGGCCAGGTTAGAGGAAGTGGGTGCTTAGATGAAGGGAGTTCTTATTCATTTTCAGTGGAAGTGGGGATATGTTGGCAGGAAAGTGTCCTATAGCCATTCATTTACTTTTATTCCATTTATTTTACCCTATCCTGCAATGATTAATTCTTTATCTTGGTAACTTTACTCTACTGGTAAAGAATTTTCAGTCTCTCATGACTGCTTAAAATTTAGATTTTGAATGCAATATCTCATAAATTATGCTTCTCTCTTCTTAATTTGCTACTATGCAGATGGCAGGATGTTAGCTTCCAGGGAGCAATATGTATAGGGCTGGGATGATGGAGACCACTGCAAAGCAGCCATGAGCAGGACTTAAATAAACCAATTGGCTTTTCACATTTGCTTGTGAGTCTGTCCAGGACCTGGGCTCCTTCTCTGGAGATGGGCAGTGGACTCATAGTAAGTGAACCTCCGTGACTCACTAATCCCTACTAAGTCCTGTAGTGGTGGATGAGGCCAGAAAGCCTCAAAGGATAAGACAGTATCACAGCCAAGGACACCTGGATCCAACTTCAATTAGATAAAGACTAGTCTCAAGCATCCCACTTCTGGGTAGATTAATTTAATACCTTACTTGGAGAAGTCCTTGAGTGGTTCCACCTTTCTTGAGTACTCCCCTCCCTTCTTCTGATAACTAAATAAGTACAGACCACCCAGAGAAGGTCTTGGTCTTAGCCCTGAGAGAATCTTGAATTCAGTGAGAGGGCTTTGATCCTCTTGGAGACCTGAAATCATTCCATTTTCCTCTTTTTATTTAGCCTTTGCTGTTCCCTTGTTTGGGAGATTGCAGACCTGATCAGCCCACAGTAACTAAGGGATATTATTAACCCAATACAGGGACCTTATTCGTTGCCTCTCCATTTTGCACTGGTATTGATTGCACAGGGACCCAAATAAAGTTTCTTTGGTGGTGTACAGTGGTGTGCTTCTGGACTTATGCCAAGCTAAATACAAAGTATCCTTTGTCTCTCAGCTGTCTCTGGAGGTTGTGGGAGGGTGAGTTTTATAGATAGCCTTGATCTTTGGAAGAAAAGAACACAGTTCTAAGGAAAACAACTTAAAAAGTGTCTACTTTAAGTGGGGGTCACTGACTCCATGTTACTCCCCATGTATCAGATATAACATATATTTCTGCTTGAGGTAACTTCTCTGGAAATTCATCATTGAACTCGCTCATATCCAGTAACTGTGAGCTACTGGGCCTGAATGTTATTGGTAGACAGAGTAGCTCTGTGATGGCACTGAGTTTTTCTGGACTTAAGGCAGGAAGTAAATGGGATTTTGGGCTTCCGAAACTGCTATTCATAATACAACTACTTACACGCTGTGTGTGCATTTTATCATTTCATAAAATCTTCTTCCTTGTAAACATCATAGGGCAGTGAAGAAGTATAGAAAGAGGCTTGTAGTTTTTGTTCCAAAGGTAAAAATTCCTGTGATTTTTGATTGCAAAGGTCTCCCGTTTGGCAACTGTAGAATAGCCTGCAAAGTGGCAAGTTCCATGTTTTCTTTTCTCGAGGAGCTACTCTTCAAGTAGCTCTTCCTTATCTGTATGTGGCTCATTACAGTTAACACAGGCGTATCATAAACCAGTGCACTAATTCTTTTGATCCTTATTAGCTGGAGCAGGGCTTGTGCTTATTTTATTGATGAGGAAACTGATTCAGACAGAAGTGATATGATTTACTGAAAGTCCAGAAATAAAGATATTACTTAGATGTTAATTAGATCTTAGCCAAAGAAGTTTTCCATAGAATCAAGCTTGGATGTCTCATTTCTAGAGCTGGTGCTGAGGTCCTAAAGGAAAGATTCTGTTAACATTTATTTTACAACCCTGATGGCATAGCCTGGAGCTGTCCATGTCTACACTGGTGTCTCAGCTTCCAAAATGGAATTGTCTGACAGTAGGTTCCGCTTGATCTTTGTCCTTCCCACCTGCAGTGCAAAGCTTTCCCACTGATCGTCTTCCAGGTCTGTCCCTATGCCCTGTGCATGCTCCTTTTCTTTATTTTTGTGACCTTTATCCTCCTCCTCTTTACCATGATGCTGGCTTGCATGAGAAACACATGGCAATAAATTTTTACACCTTACAGTCTAACGGCACACTTAGCCTTCTGTCATCCAGGAAGATAGTTTGGTCCATTTATTTTCATATTTTTACTACAGCATGAAAGTTTTAAACTATTGAAAATTTAGGTAATTGACATCTTCCTTATACATGTTTGTCAGTTTCAACAAGCATGCATGCATCTTCATCTCAGATTTTTAAAAGGTTATTTCACAGCTATTTTTGTATATTTCTATGCAATCAGCACTGAGCTCCTATGGGCTGGTTGTTGATCTAGGATCTCTTGAATGTTCCTTTCAGTAGGAGGAATATTATGTATTCAACCGTTCATGTATAAATAAGCATTTGTCCACTTTTGTTTTCAAAACATTTTTCTTAGGTTAGATTTCAGTGAGTGGAATTACTGGGTCAAGAGGCAAGAATATTTTTATGGCCATTAGCATTTACAGCTAAATGGCTATCCAGCCAGGCATGGTGGCACACACCTGTAATCCCAGCACTGGAGAGGCTGAGGCAGGAAGACTTCCACAAATTCAAGGCCAGACTGGACTACATAGTAAGACCTTATCTCCAAAACAAATGAACAAACAAAAAACTCCCAAAACAACCAATAAATAAATACTTTTCCAGAAAGTCTGTTGAAATTTACAGTCCTATTGGTATTATGTAAAAGCTTCTGTTTCACTGGGCTCTCATGTGCTCCCCTTTTTAAACTTATAATTTATGGCTTAATTTGGGAAGGGCAAGTGTTTTGCCACACTGTGTTTTCCAGTTTGTTTGCTAATTGTTTGCTTTTAGGACACCAGATTTATAAATGCTGTCCTTGCAGGTAAAAGAGTTGCAGTGGCCAAGTTCTTGGGAGGAATCCGCTCTTTGATGCCACTGTTTTGATTCCGTCTCTTGTCCTCACTCAGCTGCAGGCTAATAGAGCAGTGCCATTGCTGCATCTATTTCCACAAAGATGTTAATGGTCTCCTTTCCTTCTGCTCTGACAGTGCAGCTGTGAAGGAGCCAGGATGCCAGCATGCAGGAACTGCCGCAGGAAAAAAAACCCATGGTGGCAGGAAATTACCCTAATAGGGTGAAAATTAAGAAACGACCCATGGTACAGCCTGTTTCCAGGATACGGGTGGTACCTTCACGCCTTAGCAATTATTCTCTTAGAATCAATTCGGTGGTTATTTTTTTTTTTTAAATTAGATTTGAACTTGAAGGAGGTTCAAGAGAAAAGGATAAAAGCTTGGAAAATATTTAATTTTGTTTAATAGAGAAATCATGTATGCTTTTCTACTTCAACAGGATATGTAGTTCTTTTGCACTTTGTCTTGGTCATTTAAAAACCCTAAATACTCTAATTTTAGGTTATACACTTTTGTGCCCAGATAGATGGTAGACACCTGCCAAAGGGAAAGATCAAAGCCTTTTAATTCTTCAATTTGCAGAAAAAATACATGAGTTCTCAAAAGTACAACTGCCTGGAGATGATATTACAGGCCAGGAGGTAGCTGTGCTTGAGCTGGGGAGGTGAAGTGGAGGACAACAAATGTCACGGCTTTACTGGCTAAGGAGCAGGTGTGTGAAGCCACCTGCTTCTGTATTGGGAGTGCAGAGCCTGAATCTCTCAATGCTTCTCCTCCTCAGGCCCCACCACTCTCTACCCTAAGTCTTCTGTCGAATGGGCCTCTCAGCTGCCTCCCTTTTACTTTCTCTCTTTTTGTTTTGCTTTGCCTATCTTGGATTTTCTGGCTTCAGTATTATAGAAGAATATAATTAGTTGTATACATTTATCCATGTATATCAAAAGCACTGAAAAAAACCTATTCTTTCTTTGTACAAGGAACATTAAATATTTGTTTATTGCTTTATCTATTCTATGAAGCAGTTTTGGCACACAACAATGTACAGTTAGAAGTGGAAGCATCTTCTCTCTAGTTTCAAAGGGTAAAGCCTGTCTCTGATTGGCTAAAGGTGTAGATACCCAGTGGAGAAGAATGGTACTAGAGAGCTGGAGAGAAGAATTGGTACTCTATGGGGGAATTTTTGTGTCAAAGGCATGCTTTGCTCAATTCTGCAACTCTAATATTCTGGGCCCACAGGAGACGCTCGAATCTGGTCATTGGGCTCTAGTAAGTACCATGAAAGAACGCTTCCTCTTTATTCCCTGTAGCCTACCTCCCAAGACATGTGAACTGCTTTAGTGCTTTCAGCAGGCCAAATTTATTTTCAGTAAATTTACAGAAATCCTCCCATGCAAAGTACCACCGATTTCAGAGTCTGAAGAGATGCTGGCACTTGGTGCCTCTAAACATGCCCTCTACGATTGGGAGAATTAAGCTACAGAAAAGCTTCAGAATTGGAAAGAATGGGCAAAACCAATAAGAGACTATTTGGTAATGATTCCATTGACATTCTATAAACATTTTAATGTGTCTCGTAGGAAAAGCTAATTGAGAATTAGATTTAAAAAATGCACGAGATCTAGTTCTTGATCTCAGTTCCATAATGAGATTTGAAGTCTGGCTTCAATACTATAGACGAATATAATCAGTTGTATACATTTATCCATGTATCCGGAACATGTTATGTGTTACATGTACTCTACTGTATGTGTTGTTTACTCACTGGTATTGCCAGTGGCAGAGTAGAGGCATGCGGCAGATCTGGCCAACTGGGAAGGTACCAGGGGCTTTAGTCAACCATCCGGGCTCCAGTATTTCCAGTAGTGGGCTACTCTGTCTCTCTCACAGGGAGCCAGACATTTTGAAACAGCTCCCTACAAGCTTATTAATTATTAACTGAAATCATTGGTTCTAGTTCTACCACTTTAAAAGCTGCCAAAAAATTATAATTCTTTTCTACCTTGCAACCTTGAACCTCATTGTTTAAAGTCCCTGACTATCTTCAAAAACTTAGTTCAAGTATTACCTCCTCAGTATAACTCCATGAAGCTTCACAGGAGTCTTGTCTTTTCCTATGTTGATACAAGTTTGGAGTTTTAAAACTTACACTGTATATCAGCACATCCTGGTGAACAATTAAAAGAAAAGATTTTGATTAATAAAGCTCCCCAGAAAATCATGAGGCAGTTGCTTCATAAGGCAGCATTTGTTAACTACTATATAGAGCAAATGAACTTGGCATTTATTGTACACTTACTTTATGCTTTAGTTGTTCTTTATTTGGTTATGACACCTATTCATTTTTGTGGTTCTGTAAATATTTCCATTCCCACTTATTGATTGGTCATTTAATTATATAATTATCTGTCTACATTCCTCAGCATACTAAAGGGTTTAATTTACTTTTGATGTTCCTGAGTTCTTACCATAGTACATGACATACAATAAAATCCCCTTAAGCGATTGCCCAATCAATGAGTAAAAAAAATTACTTGAGTATTAAGGAGAAGCATAGCATTTGCACCATAATGAGGTAGGGAAATAGATCCAAGCTTTCAGAAATGAAATCTCTCAGGCCAGTGGGCCAAGGAAGGTAGAACATTGTCATAGGATCTGGGTAACTTGGACAGTAGCTATAGCTGGGCCACCAGAGAACAGCTGAATCCCAAACTTCCTCATCTGGAAAGATAAGCTATTGTTCTATATAACTTTATGATCTATTGGCTTACTCCTAATATCACAAGTAGCCTGTGGGTAAGTACACACACACACACACACACACACACACACACACACACACACGGATGGGGGAGAGGGAGGAAGATACGGGGGAAGAAGAAGGAGGAGGAAGAGAGAGAGTGCACACTCTTGGGGAGGGAATTAGAAAGTGACCAAAGTGTCTAAAGGCCATACCATATATCGTATCATTTCTAAAGGTTATGTCATAGCTGGCAAAGTGCAAGGTGCCCAAAATCTCTTTCCTCTTAGTCAAGTGCAGGAGAGGGTAGATTGGTTAACTAAATTAGGCCCTTTGAGATTTTCAGGCCTTCTGAGCCATATGTAGGTCCTCAGATCAATAAAGATTCACCAAAGCCATTTTATTAAAGGAACAGTATGGTCCTTAATTTCCGAGTCTTGTTTTGAATGGCTTGAAACAGTTATATCTAATGGCTCTGCTCTATTCCTGGAACTTTGAGTGGCTGTTTAACATTCAAGCTGCATAGAGCCAGTGAGAGCTCCCAACAGAAAAGGGAATTAACTGTTTGGTGTGTTTTAATAAGTGAGTGAGCAAAGATCATGCGAATCGATTATCAATTTGGCTAACTCTCTTGTAGGGCTTGTGTGGAAGAATTAAATGCAAACAGATTGCATGTTTACCAAAGAGGAATACACCTTGAGGTGGATATTAGCATTCTCAAATGTGATTTTTGTAGCGCACTGGAGCCTTTCCCCTCTCTTCCTTACTTTTGTCACAAGCATATGTCGGACATGAAGGAAGAGTCTCTGAAAAAAACATGATCAGAATCAGGACTCATGCATGGGGGAACTATTCTTCTAATAAGTACATTTGAGACTTTGAGATGGTAGCAGTGTCTTTTTGTTAGTCCAGAGGTCACTGCTGGAGCCTCAGGCTTCAATGAGGATGAGACTCGTTTTGAATGGTTTGAAACAGTTTTAGCTGATGGTTCTGCTGTATTCCTGGAAGTCTCTTGAGGATGACACTGAATTTGTTCTGACCCTGGATGTGGCACCTGTGCCCAAGAGTGGTTCCATCTATTCCGCTGTATTTGCCTGGAGAAGAGTACACAATGCGTGACACCAGAAAGCTGAACTAATCCTGTGTGAGTTCCAGGAGGTTCAGCGATCATAGGTGGAAAAGGGGACTTAGAATCAGCTTCGATTCTAATTCTTCTCTTCTCTTTCTTTCCTTCTTTTCTTCTGATTTTTTACTTTCTCATGGGGAAGCACAGCTATTTCTATATTCATGGCTGATAAAAATTCATCCCCCAAGAAGGCAACATGGGGAGAGAGATGTGGATCTGAGAAAAGGGACAAAGACAAGGCCCTAGCCAGCTACATGTTCTGAGCCAGTGTATGCCTTTGTTTCCCTTCTTCCCTTCTTCATGGGAACATTGCTGTGCTGGATGCTGTGGCATCCTGTCTATTATCTACTGCTATTCTCTGACCATAGGGTCAGGCATGCAGTAGCAGCTCAGTCATTGCTTTTGAACAACTGAATAAATAACCTCTTATGAGCTACACAGTGATCAACACCCATTTTTTAAAAATCAGCATTTGGACCTTTCCTGACTTTCATAAATATCTGAAAGACTAAGAAGGATTTGTTGTCAAAAACCTAAGAGCTAGTGCCTTATTTCATTATTATTGGGTCAAGTAAACTGGAAGGCTAGAAGCTTATTGGGTCTAAGGAAGAAAACTGATCTTAATAAACCATGAAAATTGGAGTGACAGTGACTTGTCACATTCTTTTCTTCTCCAAGAAACACAGATACCTCAAAGTAGAAAATTCACAGGACAGTGATGAAGGTTTAAGTAGGAGCTTGTGAAAAATGGAGAGATAGAACTGTTTTGTGTTTTCTGGCTAGGAGATCCAGGCAAGGCTGGCTCTGGACAGTGGGAAGGATTCAGCTTTGGCAATCCCTGTCACCAGCCCCTGCTGCTTCAGATGATCTGGTGATCCTTGCTTCAGGTCTCTCAGGCTGTTACTGTCATGACTGGCTGGACTGGGCTTCCTTTTTGCCTGATCTCCCCAAGATCTCTCATGTGAGAATCTGTGTCTACCTTCTTAGGGCTAGCTGAGTTGACCAGCTTGCTCGTATTTAAAGGATTATAATGTAGTAAGAATTGAAGGTTGGTATTTTACTTTCTAAGGTTATTTGCATTTTAACCGGATATGCATGGACCCTTGGTTTAGCTTGGAGAAACAGATCACTGCAAGCTGGCAGGTAGGTGAAGCACACATTTTTCTCAGCATCATGTTCCAACATCAGCCCACAAATCATGTGACTGCCTTCCACACAGACAAGCACATTTCCTTCTCTTTGTCCTTTCACCTCCTCTTAGTCATACTCTTCCTATTCCTCTTCCTCTCCACATTCCTCCTTTCCAAGTGTCTAAGTAGGCTCTAGAGCTGGAAGTTGTTCTCAATATCTCCTTGAGGTGAGAGGAACTTCTCCAGTGTCTTGGAGAAGTTGGAACTATGTTGGGAAATGGAGATATCTATGAATGTGTTGTCAGAAGGAACCTGAAACTCAGTGCTAAGAGATTTGGATTTGATTCTTCTAAACCACCAGCCCTTTTGCACTTTGGTCAGCTGATCGTGTTCTTGTCAATCCATGATTCCTAACATGGGAGTAACCACGTGGAGCTTCTGGGGCACTGTGTCTCTCCTCTGTAGAAGAGTAGAGTAAAGTGCAGCAGTATGTATAAGGTTAGGGCCAAAAAAGACTCTCTTGGTAGGTGAGATTTAAATAAATGATTTTGTGTGTAACTGTTTACAATATGTTTACAAATAGTCACCTTCACATTTTATGGTTAAAGTTATGATGAAGATGTGGACCCTTAGTTGGGCTTGGCAAACTTCAGAAGCTCAAGATGTTTAAGTGATGTTACTGTTTCTTCTTCCTTTTTTTTTTTTTAAATCAGCAGATTTCTTTTCCTTTTGTGTGGTGCTAAGGATCAAACCAAAGGCCTTAGAGATGCTAAGCAAGGGTTCTACTACTGAGCTACATTCCCAGTCCCAATATTATTTCTACTGACTGATGAACAACATGATCTAGATCTTTTCTGTTCTGTATGGTAGCCACTTGTCCCAAGGTTTGCTGAGCATCTGCATGATATGTAGCTAGCCTGAATTGAATTCAACCATAAGAGACAATATGCCCTGGATTTTAAAGGCTTTGTACAAAAATGGATTTTTTATAGATTATGTTATTGTATGTTCATAGTATTTTAGTTAAATAGAATATATTATGCAATGTATTGTCATTTGTGAGGATTTTACTCTTTAAAATATAGTTACCAGAACATTTAGAAATGGACATCACTGGTTTAAATTTTGTGTCTGGGATTATATTTCTATTGGACAGTGTTGATGCAGATCACATAAATTTTTTCCAAAGTAGAAATTTCCTCTATAGGTTGAAAAGATGAACTCATATCATATATTCTTTTATTTCACTAAATGAGCTTCATTATTTCCCTCTGAGTGTGCTTTGTCATTGTATAAGGGCAACAGGGACTGAGCCTCATGGTTGTCACTCCGTGGGAATAGCACCTCTTGGGTGTGCATTTGGGTGTGTGTTCCAAAAGAAGAGATGGGACTCCGCCTTCTAGGAAGTACCACGTGATCTTTGAAGGACACACTTTTTTAAAACCTGTGAATAAAATATCTTTCATTTTTGAAATGAAAAATGAGAACAACAAAAGAGAACATCTTATTTTATAGACTGCACAAAAAATCATATCTTAATGAAAATGATAAGAGTCCCTCCAGTTACCAATGAAGGATAACAGAGTCTCATGTTAAGACAAAGTTCTTTGCTGCCACAGGTCATTGTAATTATTGCTTGCTATATAGTCAGTTTGGCTATGAGATCCATACTATCATCTCCATGTATTACTTAAGATTGGACTTGGATATAATTGAAGATGAAATCCAACAAATAAAGGCTTTAGAAAGATATGTTTGCTTTTCTTCTGTATGAAATGTGGTGAGTTGGTATAGTGGTCTTGTTCTATGTTCTCAGGAACCTGGGCTCCTTACTTTGCCTTCCCTATTGCGAGACTTTCATAATCTGAAATAACCTCATCTACCTCGCAGTATGTGTGGAAGAGAAAAATGCGAAAGAGGAAGGCAAAATTTGCACAGTAGCTGTTCTTAAAATGTTTTAACAACTGCCATCAATTGGCCAGGCTTTAATCGGAGTGGCCAAGTTGCTAGCTAAATTTTCTGGGGGCTATTCAAGAAAGAATGCACACTGAGAGACAACTGGTAATTTTTGCTCATTGCATTGTTACTTGTTATAGGAATTATTTTTTATATTACTTTTTTATTACATTATTTTAGAGTTTGCCAACATAGTTATATCATATAGCTCTGGGTAGAAAAGCTGGAAAACTATTTTATGGTTTGTGCCCTGCACAGGGAGGTAGCTGGCCCCGGTTCCTAAGCCAAGTTATTTAAGGAAAATTGCTAGCATATGTAATGATATAATAGTAGTAGTAATGACAACAGTAACAACAACACCACTTCACATTTGGGGTGGTGTGGAGCTGTTAACTTATTAACCCAATTTTCCATATGCTGGACATAGGAACCTGACACTAATACAGAGGTTGTCCTTGATCCCTGTTAATATTTAGAGAGGGTCTTCTACCTTAGGGATTAATGATATGATAAAATGATATGCCAAGAATGTCTGAACTTGCCTTTTAGAATTAGAAATTCATGTATTTGGTAAGGTTACTGGTGTAAGTCCTAGGTCAGGCAAACATGGGCACATCTACCTAAGCCATGGGGTCAGCATGCCATAGCCCTTCTGTTTGCATGGGTATCTTGGGAAAGAGTACCAATTATTCATGCATCCATCTCTGATGCCTTTTTTTGGGTTTAGTGACCAAGGGCTTTGCACTGGCATTTGGCAGGAGTCCTTTATTAAAAGTCACCAACGTTTCAGGGGAATCTTATATTTTGTTTATATTTCTCTTTCCTGGAACAACTGCTTTTCTGGACATACCTGTTGTTACCTGATATTCCATAAGCTTTTCCAAACTTTGAAATTTCTCCTCAGTGGGAATAGCCCTGGAGTTTCTTTCTCCAAATCCTTCTAAAGGGCTCTAAACTCTGTACTGAACATTTTGTTAAAGGATCAGCTTTCCCTTTTCCATTTGGCAGGATGATTTTCTTTTCATAAATTATTGCATTAAAGCTTTGAAGAAAAAGCTATTCTTTTAATGTTACATAAAGCATATTTATTGCTCCTTTAAAAGATCCTCAATTTAACAAATTTGTGTGATTTCATGAGCTTCACACACATTTTCGTAGATATTTATCATAGAACATGTCAAGCAAACATGTGGAATTTTTTTTTTTTTTTGTCTTTTTGAGACAGGGTCTCGCTATATAGTTCAAGCTGATCTTGAGCTCATTTTGTAGCCCAGGCTGGCCTCGAACTCTCAAAGATCCTCTTGCTTCAGCCTCCCAAGTGCCAGGATTACAGGCATGTACCACCACACCTGGCTAATATGTGAAATTTTGAGCCAGACTAATTTTTTTTTTCCCTGTACCGGGAATCAAACTCATGACCTTGAGCTTGCCAGGCAGGTGCTGTGCCACTTAATTTTGGTTTCAAAACAATCTATTCTCACTAGTGTGCTGTGCTGACCAGCTATGTGGCCATGGACAAGTCACTTAACTATTCTAAATCTTTGCTATAAAATCACTGTTCCAAGATCTATCTTGCAGGGTTATTGTGAAGGTGAAAATAATCTATTTAAACCACTTAATCTAATGCCTGTTATTAAAAGAAGCTAAAGAAGTTCTGTTATTATTTCAGCCATCCAATCCTAGTCTCAGTAAGGTTACAAATTCTTTTCACTTTCTATACTCCTATATTCCAAGGATATATTATTATTATTATTTTTTTTTTTTTTTT